>NC_058130.1:799068772-799118050 GCF_016433145.1 Gracilinanus agilis | reverse complement strand
CCGCAGCCCCGCCCCTCCGTGCAGCTCCGCCCCCGCGCCGCAGCCCCGCCCCTCTGCGCAGCCGCCGCCTCGCGCCGCCCCCCGCGCCGCAGCCCCGCCCCTCCGTGCAGCCGCAGCTCCGCCCCGCAGCTCCGCCCCGCCCCTCCGCGCAGCCGCTGCCTCGCCCCTCAGCTCCGCGCCCTCCCCCCCTCCCAGCCCTGCCCGGTGGGGCGGCGCTTACACAGGGCGCAGTTTGTGGTCTCCGGACCAGGCGGCAGGCTTGAGCTGCAGGGGGCGATGCGCCCAGACAACGGAGGCCCTGTGTTGGCTGTGCTCCGCCTCCGGGCGCATGTGGCGCAGCGACGGGGCCATCAGGAAGTCGATCCCCGTCACCTGTCGGGGAAGCGGAGGCCGGCAGGTCATTGGGGCGCCCCGGGCCGGTGCCCTCCCCGGGGCGGCCGCGGGGCCTCCGGGCTCACCGTGCGGATCTTCTTCTCCTCCAAGTTTTCCAGCCTGTGCTTGGAGCTCGGGGGCTGCTTGGGGCCGCCGCCGCCGCCGCCGTCGCCGCCGCCGCCGCCTCTGGCCGTGTCCTTCCGCGTGTGGAGGGGCCGCCTGCCCACGGAGCCAGGTTTGGCTTGCGTGCTGGAGGGAGCCCGCGAGAAAGGGGGCGTCACGGCCCGGCCCGGGGCTCCACCCCCCGCCTGGGAGGGAAGGGCCGGGATGGGCCCAGGGCCGGCCCCCTCACTCGAGAGGGTGCTTCGAGCGGCAGCGCCGTTCTGGGTAAGTTGAGGCAGGAGGGGCATTCAGGGGATGCCCGCCGGGGCTGGGGCTGAGGGGGCCGGAAGCGTGGCACCCCCTTGGGAGTTGTCCCCTGGTATCAGGGGCCCCTCAGAAAACTGCCCCCACCGCCCTGTGCCCGGGCCTGCAGTGACCCCTGCTGGGGCTTCAGGGCCGCCCCAAGAGGAGAGAGCTTGACCGAAAGGCCCCACCCCCACCCTGCCAGAGCCAAGTTGCCAAGCGCTCAGGGAGGGGGCCAGACAGGGCTGAAGAGGAAGTGGAAACACGGGCGCTGCTACATTGTTGGTGGAGCTGCACCAGGAAAGTCCACAGGAGTCAAGACCCAAAGACGCAGCTCCAGCCCTGTGGGGGAGCAGCCCTGAGGAGGGGACCCACCTGCTCTTCGGGCGGTGTTCCCAGTTGGCCGGCGCTGACTTTGGCCGTTTGTCCTGCTGGCCAAAGGAGAAGGGGGGCAGCCTCATGAGCTTGGACTTCTCCAGCTCCCTGAACTTCCTCATCGTGTATATCTTCCCTGCGGGGGGCAGAGCAGGAGCTGGGCTGGGTCTCCCCAACCTGTGGGCTGGATCATGGCACCCCCCCCCCATACACACACACACACACACACACACACACACACACACACACACACACACACACACACGATACCCCTGCTCCGAGACCTCCAGACTGACCCGGGGAAGCTCTCATGGCCGTGGGCAGCCCCGACTGGCCCCGGAGCTCCCCCAAGCTTACTCTCCCACCCAAAAGTCCCGCCTCAGCCGCTGCCGGCTCTGGGGGTCCGGGAAGAGCCATCCACAGGCTGAGCCCCCTTCTCCATTGGCCACGGAGCAGCCCTGGCCAGCTGGCCCTGCCCAGGAAGATGCCCTGTCAGGAGGTGCCCGCTTCGCCCAGTGCTTGGCACAGAGTAAGCTCACAGATGTCCTCACTCTCCCCCCACCACCTCTCTCAACGGCCAGAGGCTTCTGATGGACAGAAGCCCCAGAGGACCTCCGTCCCTGAAGGAGCCTCTAAAGCCCAGTGAGCCCTCGCTGGAGGACGGAGGCCCACCGGATCATCACCCGGAGGGGCAGCAGCAGCTCCCTCTGCCCCTGGCTCTCTGGCCCCCGCTGGATGCTTCCCTTCTCTCTCCCAGGGTGCTGCTGACTCGGCTGGAGCTTGCCGTCTGCTTGGACCCCGGATCCTTCTGGCGCCCTCATTCTCCTCGGGGGAGAAGCAGGGCCCTGGGGGGCTTCCTGGGCGCCTCCACGTACCCTTCTCGCACTGAAGCAGCGCCCTGTTCTCCTCGTCCCGGATGTGCTGAGCTTGGAACAGAGGATCGTTCAATAGTGGCACCGTGACCTGGAACAAAGAGCCCGTCCAAGCCTTGGGCCGGCCGCGGGCCGCAGGGAGGGTGGGCCCGAGGGTCCCCGCTCCCGGTCAGGCTTTTCTGGGTGGCGCCGGGCTTGTCCTCCAGGACAAAGGCGTCCGTGCCCTCTGGCCCTCGGAGATCCTCGGGGAGCACATGTGTGTGAGCGTGGCAGCCCTGCCCACGGCGGCCCCACAACAAAATGTACGTCTGGTGACCCTGAGGACAGACCCTGGGCAGGGGGGCGAGAAGCCCAGCCAGACCTCGGCCCTCCCCCAGCAGCCAGCGGGCCCCGTACCTTGAAATACTTCGGGTCCTTGTTCTTCATGTAATGAGGGTCATACATGCCAGGGACATACTGGTCAAAGAAAACAGTGCCCTGAGGAGACAAGATGGAGCTCTGGAGGCTGTGGAGGCCGCAAAGAGAACGAATGCCCTGACACACCTCAGCTCCCCCTTGGGCCCCCGGAGCTGGACCCCAAGAGACAGGGAAGGGTCCTGACACAGAACTGGGAAAAGAACCACTTTGGGTAAAAGAAATGGCAGCTGGAGCAGAGGACGAGGTTGGCTGTCGGGATGTGGGTGCAGAAATGCCCTTCCTGGGATCTTAGCACGTGGCCTTGCAGTGACCTGGGGCTTCTGGGGTGCAGCCTGGAGTCCGCAGACAGGAGAGGGGGAGGTGGGGGGATGAGATTAGGGAATCAAGGGGGCTGCATGGGTAAGGGAGGAGCCTGGGACCCAGAGCCTCTCTGTTCCCCTCTTGGCTAGAGCACCCCACTGAACGCTGGGGCCTCCTTCCTTCCAGAATAGCCCCCCAGCTCCTCGGTTTGGCTTCTCGATCTGCCCCCTGTGCTCTGGAGAGGCTCCTAACACACCCTGAACAAATGTCTCTAGGCCTGGCCACGGATCATCCCCATCCCCTGACCTCTAGCTCACAGAATTCCCAGTTTCCTCCAGGCCTCAGGCTTAAGCTTCATCTCCTTGGACAGAAGTCTCCCCTTATCCCCGGATAAGGAGAATCGGGGATTGGGTGTGGGAAGTGTCTCTCTGTCTCTAGAGCTGCCTCCTGGCCCTCCGAGTTATTAAGAACGCATGTAAACACCCAGCTGGAAATGCCAACCCATCTGGAGAAGGTCGAATGTGCGGGGACTCTTGCTTCAGATGGTTATTGTGTCTCAGTTCCCAAGGCAGGCTGCCTACCCTCCTGGAGGAGAAGGTAAAGGCTCTTCAGGAATATCTCTCCACACTCCAGGTTGTTAAAGAGCAGAGGAAGAGGGAGCCGAGCCTCAAGGAGAAAAAGGATCTGAGATGGAAGAGGGAACACTTGGCCCTTGTCAGGAAGAGTGGAAGAGAGAAGAGAAGCATAAATAAGATAGCATCCTTATTTCTATAGGAAAAGCTAAATGGGATACAGGTGGAAATAGGAAGCAAAACTATAATAGTGGGGGACTTCAACCTTCTCCTCTCAGAACTAGATAAAGCAAACTAAATAAAGAAAGTCAAGGAAACAGAATCTTAGATAAAGATAGGATAATCTGGAGAAAACTGAATGAGAATTGTACCTTTTCAAAAACTGACCATTTATTAGTGCAAAAAAACTATAGTTAAGTGCAGAAAAACATCAAATGCACTCTTTTTAGATTATAATGTTTGATGTAGGAGGTCTATGGAAACAGTAAAAATAAATTGGACACTAAATGACTTATCTTAAAGAATAAGTAGGTTAAAGAACAAATCATAGGAATGTAAGATTAGAGTTAGAGTTGGTTAGGGTTACTAGAAATGCTTATATTAATAAAATAGAGAAAAACAGGTCAACAAATTGGAATTACAATTAAAAAGTCCCCAACTGAATACCAAACTCAAAATCCTAAAAATTAAAGGTGAGATGAATAAAATTGAATGTAAGAAAACCAGTAAATTAATCAATAAAACTAGGAGTTGCTTTTATGAAAAAACCAACAAAATTGATAAAACTACTGCCCCAAAAAAGAGAGAAGAAAGCCTAATCACTAGCATCAAAAATGAAAAGGGTCGATATGCCATTAATGAAGATGAAATCAAAACAATTTAGGTGAAATGGATGAATATTTACAAAAACAAATTGCCTAGACTAACTGAGGAGGAAAGAATATCTCAAGCCTGTTTAAGAAAAAGAAACTCAACAGGCTATAAATTAACTTCCTAAGAAAAAAGCATCAGGGCCCGAGGGATTTACAAGTGAATTCTATTAAACACTTAAAGATCAACTAAATCTGATGTTAAATAATTATTTGGAATAATGGCTAAAGGAGTCCTACCAAACTCCTTTTATGAAACAAATATGGTGTTAAACTAAGCAGAGCACAAACAGAAAGAAAATTATAGACTAGTTTCATTAATGAATATGAATGAAAACATCCTTAAAAAAAAAAAACACTAGCAAGGAGGCTACCAAAATATATCACAAATATTATACACATCATGCCCCAACAGAATTTATATCAGAAATTCAGAGATGGTTTAATATAAGGAAAATTATTAGCAGAATTGATTATGTCAACAATCAAAGGAACAAAAAAAATCACATGATTATATAATAGATGCAGAAAAAAGCAATTAAAATTCTTTTATTGCTAAATACAAAATAAAGTTATATTTAGCAAAATACAATACTCGTTCCTATTAAAAAACACTTCAAACTCTAGGCGTACATGGATTTTCTTTAAAATGATGAAACATATACCTAAAATCGTCAGCAAGCATCTATGTTGGGAATGTACTAGGAGCCTTTCAATTAAGATCAAGAGTGAAACAATGATTCCTGTTATCAACAATATTATTCAGTATTGTATTAGAAATGCTAGCAATGGCAATAAGAGAAGAAAAAGAAACTGAAGGAATCAGAGTGGACAAAGAATTAATAAGCTATACGTTTTTTTGGGCAAATAATACAATGGTATATATGGAAAATCCTAAATATTTAATTAAAAAGTTAGTTGAAACAAAAATTTTAGCAAAATAGCAGGATACAAAATAACCCACACAAATCATCAGCATTTTTATATATCACAAACAAAGATCTACAAAAAGAGATAGGAAGAGACACTCCATTTAAACAACCTCAAATGGAATAGAATACCTAAGAATATGCCTGTCAGAATAAACCTTGGAGCTACATAAACATAATTATAAAACATTTTTATACAAATAAAGTCAGATTTAAATAATTGGAGAAATACTAATTGTTCATGGGTGGGCAAAGCCAATATTATTAAAATGACTATCCTATCTAATCTACTTGTCCCAATTAAGGTAACAAAAAATTATTTTATTGAGCTGGAAAAAAAATAATTGATTTAGAAGGACAAACATCAAGAATATCAAGGAATTGGTGAAAAAATCTAAAGGAAGGAGGTCTACCAGATTTTAAACTATTATAAAGAAGTAATTATCAAAATTATATGTGCTGGCTAAGAAATAGAAAGATTGGTCAAAGGGACAGACCAGACATACAATAATAAAAGATTATAGTAACCTTATGTTTGGGGGAAAAAACCAAAAGATCCAAGTTTTGGGGATTTTGCGTTTTGGTAGGAATTGTTGGGAAATATGAAAAGCAGTTTGGCAGAAACTAGGTATAAACTATTATCTTACACCATCCATCAAGACAAGATCAAAATAGATACTTGACCTATCCCTAAAAGGAGATGCCATAAGCAAATTAGAAGACCGTGGAACGTATTAGCTACCAGATCTGTGGACAAGAGAAGAATTTATAAGTAAACAGACAGAAAGCACTATAAGATGTAAAATGGGTCATCTCGGTTACATTAAGTGAAATTTTTTTTATTCAAGTTAAAATAAGTTAGACAAGGGAAAGCAGAAAATTGTGGGGGTGGGGAACATATAGACAGTTTCTTGGATAGAGGTATCTCTCAGTTATGTGGAGTACTTTGTCAAATTTATAAGAACAAAAGCCATTCCCTAATGGATAAATGGTCAAAAGATGGAGAAATTGAAACTACATATAACCATGTGAAAGAATGCTCTAAGTCTCTGCTGAGTAAAGAAATGCAAATCAAAACAACTTTGAGATATCATCTCACATCTATCAGATTGGCTAAAGTGTTAAAAGGGCAAAATGACAAATGTTGGAGGGGACGTGGAAAAATAGAGAGCCTTTTAAGTGGAACCGTGATCTACTCCAACCATTTTGGAGAACAATTGGGAATTATGCCCAAAGAGTTCTAAACTGTATACCCTTTAGCCCAGCGATGCCACTATTAGGTTTGTTTCCTAAGGTGATCAGGAAAAAAGGAGAACTTTCAGGTCCCAAGATATTTATAGCAGCTCTCTTAATGCTGGCAAGGAACTGGAAATCCAGAGGATGCTCATCAATTGGGGGAATGACTGACCACATTGCTGCATAGCATTGTGATGGGATTTACTGCACCAGAAGAAAGGACAAGCAGGTTGATTTTAAAAGCCCAACAATTTGGAAAAGCCTACATGAAATGATGAAGAGTGAAATGAGCAGAACCAAGAGAACATTCCATACAGCCACAGAAATATTGTATGAAGAAAAACTTGTGCATGTCCACCTCCAGAGAAAGAACTGGTCTATAGAAACAGGCAAGACGTAATTTTATACACACACACACACACGTGGATATGTCAAATGAAACCTTAGCGTGGAGACGGGAGGGAGGGAGATAACTGGGAACTTGAATGTAACAAACAAAAAGACTGATCATGCAAAAAAAAGAGATAGAAAAGTAAAGACCTGAGGATCCTACTGAAGAGGATGGAGGAAGAAGCTGCTGGTAGAGTGAGAGGAGCTGGTCAGAGACACAATGCCTAGGAAAGGGCAGAGGGAAAAGAGAACAGGTTTAGTAGCTAGTGCTTCCCCATGCAGAGGGGGTACCACTTTGCCAGCCTGATAACAAGAAAGGTCTCTTGTCTTCTTGGGCATGTGTCCACGAGGTTATCTCAAGACTCATCAAACTGGATGGACATTCCCCACTTCTTTTTTTTTTTTTAAACCCTTACCTTCTGTCCTGGAGTCAATACTGTGTATTGGCTCCAAGGCAGAAGAGTGGTAAGGGCTAGGCAATGGGGGTCACACAGCTGGGAAGTGTCTGAGGCCAGATTTGAACCCAGGACCTCCCGTCTCTAGGCCTGGTTCTCAATCCACTGAGCTACCCCACTTCTGATGGTTCCAATGGGCACAAAGCACACCAACAGGCCTGCCAATGAATGTGGCCAGAAACCAAAGACCCTGGGGCACAGGCTGTGTGTTCCTAGCCATTGGCCACTGAAGGCTGGAGATTCCAAAGAGAAATGAGTTTGGGGAGTGAAGAGCTGGCCAGGAAGTAGCATGTGAGCTTGTAATTTCTGAACCGAAGTCTTACCATGTAGGGCCAACATACTCTTGGGCACAGATGGAGCTCATTTAACATTGGCTGGTCAGAGTACATGGCACATATCTTGCAAATGTAATCAAAAGGGTTTTCAAAAGCCCAAAGGATGGGGAGAGGGAGAAGACTGTTAGTCAGCTAACATTTATTAATCAGCTACTCTGTGCCAGGCATTGTACCAAGCGCACAGTCCCTGCCTTCGAGGAGCTCACAGTCTGATGGGAGAGACAATATTCAAACTGCTCTGTAAAGATTGGAGGGAATCTTCCAGGGAAGGTACTAGGATTGAGGAGGATCAGGGAATGCTTCCTGTAGAAGCTGGGGTGTTACCTGAAACCTGAAGGAAGCCCAGATTGGGAGCTGAAACAGAGAAGCAAGAGTATTCTTGGCGTAAGGGACAGCCAGAGAGAATGCCTGGACCTGAGAGATGGAGGGTCTTGTACATGGGCCAGGCAAGAGGCCAGTGTCGCTGGAGCAAAAGGAAGAGAGCCTGACAGCCTGGTAGAGGGAGTAAGGTGTGAGAAAACTGGAAAGACAGGAGGGGCAGGGCACGAAGAGATTTCTCTTGAAATAAGGTCTTAATCTACAAAGTCCAGTGGGAGATGCTGGGGGGGGGTAGGGGTGCCTCTTAATTTGACTTTTCATCTACTCCATGGTTTTCTTAGAAGTCCCTGGAAGGGAGGGACAGTCTCTGGTTTGCCTTTTCTTGGCTTCTCCAGGGCTTAGTACCTGCCAGGCACACAGTAAACACTTAATGAATGTGTATTCGTTGATCGGTTGATTGAAATTGCTAGAAAAGGGCAACCAAGACACAAAATGCCATGACCACACGACACTGAAGGATAAGTTGGAGAAAATGGACATGTCCATCCTGGAGAAGGGAAGGCTGGGGGCGGGAGTGGAGAGGAGAGACATGTTTCAAGCATTGGAAAGGCTGTCTGTCTTCTGCAAGAGGGATTAGACTGCCACTGGAGACCAATTTAAGCAGGATGTTAGGAAGAACTTCCCAACCATAAGGACTCTCGCCAAAGTGATCCAGAGCAGGATTGGTGATGGATTTTTCTCCTGTTCGAAGGTCTTCAAGAGCCAGTCACAGTGCCTGGCACCTAGTAGGCACTTGATGTTTATTGAATAAATGAGTGAATTATAGTGGGGATGCCTATCACGCATGGATTACACCAGAGGCTGCTGAGAATCACTTCCAACTTTCTTGGAGGCCATAAGATGCTGCTGAGGCAAACTGAGCTTGTGGGCCACCGAAACTCAGATCTTTTTCAGAACAACTACTGTCTAGCCCTGCCTCTCTTGTCTGCTCCTGGGGAAGCTGATTTTTCCACACCTAAGAACAAGACGTTCTATGTATACCTATGGAATTTCATCCTATCTGATCTAATCTAGTGATCTCCTGACAAGATCCTTTTGGATCTGCACCCTGTAATCCACTGTATTAGTGACCCCTCCCCATTGAGTGTCACCTGCAAAAGTGATCATTATGCCTTTATCCATATCTTGAGCTGCCCAGCCTCTCCCCCATTACCCCTGGACCATATCACCATTCAAAGCATTCATCAGATCATACATCACGATCTCCCAGTACCGTTTTATTGACGAATTTTAGGTAACGCTCAAGCTCCTCTTGTCTCTTTTTCGAAAAATTTCTGGATGTATTGACTGTTTCAATAATCTTCTGCTGGATAGGGTCTCTAACACGAGAAACCCACTTCCTGTACAACAATTCCCTTCTCCTTGTAGTCAACGTATCTTGGTGGTCCAAAAACGTGTCTATTTTCTAGGGAAAAGTGAGACTTGAGATGCAAATTAGCTATTTAGATAGAGCTTTTTGTTCTAAGATACAGGAAAGGAAGAGAGCTGCCTCCTCTTTTCCTCTCCTCATATCCCCAATTGGCTCCTGTGGATTTAGTGATCACCCCTCTAAGGATGATCCCCATATTGATTTATCCTGAAGCCCTAAGCCCTCTTCAACAGTCTAGTCTTGCAAATCCAGTTGTCCCTTAAGACATTTCTAAGCGTAAGTGCCATACATATCTTAAACCAGATGTGTCTACAAAAATGTATCTCAGTCTGCTTCATGAGTCTGTGTCCCTATCTCTCTCTCTCTCTCTCTCTCTCTCTCTCTCTCTCTCTCTCTCTCTCTCTCTCTCTCTCTCTCAGGAGGTGCCATGCTTCGTAGCATGGAAAAGAGCTTTCAAGTCTCTCAGAGTTGTTCCTTTTCTAATAGGCTGCTTGACGGTACAGCAGATAGGGAGGACCTGGCATCAAATCCATACTTATCAGCTGGGTGACCCTGGGAAAGTCCCTTCACTGTTTGCCTCAGTGTCCTCATCTGTAATATGAGGACTACTTGTCCTCGGAGTTAACGTGTGAAGAGTGCTTTGTAAGCCTTGAAGGGCTATGTAAATGGCAGTCATTGTTATCCTGTCGTTACTTGTTCTTGTTGCAGTTGCTGTGTACATTGTGCTCCTGCTCCTGCTCCCTTCCCTTTGCATCAGTTCTTACAGGTCTTCTCAGGTTTCTGAAGCAACCCCTCCATCACCCCTTATGGCCCACCAGGGCACTGGATCATTCCCCAGCTGATGGATACTTGCTCAGTGCCCAGTTATGCTGCTACTTAGACTGTCTCTATAGTTTTGTCGAGCTTTTCAGAGCTTGGCCCCAACCACTGGAATCCCTCAGCCAAAGCTATGATTTAGCTACACGGACCTTCTCTCCATTTTTCACACACCACTCATTGTCGGCAAGCTCTTGCATGGCCACCACACTGGGACATGTGCGTGAAGGTGTAGGATCCACTCAATCATTCCATCAGTGTATTCATACTTGGTGCAAGAGATTCTTCAAAGCCACTGGATAAAATGGGGCGGTGTGATTCATGAAGTCTATTTGGATTAGTTGAGGAGACCTGCTCCTTCCCCATAGGTTTTCTACAAAATAGCAAGCCAGTTCTTGGCCCAGGAGTCTTTACTGGCTGAAACCTTCTAGAGGAGGAATCCCTTAGTAGAGAGAGGAACAAGCCCCCGTTTTGTGGGCATCGTGAGCTGCAGAGGGCTGGAGAATTGTTGATGTCCCTTCGGGTTCTCAAGTCTAGCAGAATTCCCAGAAGAGCCGTTTGTGTGAATCAGGAGCTGGAAATCAATTTGACCTACTAAGGAAAGAAGGTTTTGAGGCTCTACAGGGAGCTTATCAGATAAGCAGCATCGTGCCTGATGGGAACTTCAGGAGCTCCCCAACGTGGGGAGAAAAGATCTTCCAAAAGCCAAGGCCCATCTTTCTTTGCCATGTGTACTCTGAAGACATGAGCTTGCTTTCCTCGAGACTTGGTTGGTACTGATGAAAGAACGTATTTGGTACCACATGTTCTCGCTTTCTACACCCCTTTCTTAAAGCTAATTAAGTCTGGCTAATTGGTATCACTTAATAATCATGAGAAGCAGCAGCTGTACACAGGTAAATTGGGAGGGGGCAGTCCTAAGCTATTGTATACCCTCCAAAAGTGTTCCACTGGCTTTGGATGTTTCCTTAACAAACAACTCTAGGGAAAGAGTGACAACTCATTTAAGGGGACACTTCATTGGAAGTGATGGAATGTGAGTGTATGGGGGGCTGGAGACTTGGGGCAACAGCTGTTTCCTGAGGTGCGGCTTCCTAGTAATAGATTCATCTGTGCAGTGGCAAGAGGTAGGTCTTCATGGTAGCTTTCCCCTCCATCCTTGATCCCCACAGTCGGTGTCAGCAATATCTGCAGCACACAGTGCACATGCCATCTCCTCCCTCTGGGGCTTCCCACAGCCAGAGCGTCCTCCTTCCTCAGTGCCGCCTCCTAGAAGTCAAAGCTTCCTTCCATGCAAACCGAAGGGCCTGCCTGCTACACAAGGCTTGCCTCAATCTCCCAACAGTCAAACACTCCTTCACCACTGGAACTGCTTGCCATTTGCTTTTCATGGATTTCATGTGGCTTCTCTCTGTACATTGTCCCCCACCTCCCGAGTGGAATGTAAGCTCCTTGAGGCAAAGTTGAGACTGCATTCTTATATTTCCAGCACTCAGGGACATTCTTGGCACACAGCAAGTGCACAATAAATGCCTTTGCAGTTGAATTTGCCTGGATGCCAGCATCTACAGCCTCTATCTGGCAGGCAAGGTACAAATTACACGGGTTCTCTACTATCCACTCACCTTCACAATGAATTTTTCTCGGCATAAAATCAATTGGACAGCTGTATCAATGTCATCTTTTGCCAGTGTCTAAAACAATAGAAGTAAAGTCTATTCAGGAATAAATCTTAAAAAAACAAAAAAGCCCCAGAATTACTGCCCTTCAAGCCAAGATATACCATCTATGGAAGCCTGGGCAAAAGTCAGAAAAGACTTCCTGGGAAGCCAGTGGCTTTAAATTTACTAAGGATGGTTGGGATCCCAAGAGGAACTCTTATCATGCTGTTGAAAGTGGATTTTTCAGAGCTCTGATTCTGTCTCATGTAATGTAGAAATACTACACAAACTGTGATCGACATATTTCCATCAAATAACTGAATGTGTCACACTTTGAGCGACTAAACAGCATTAAAATCTTTCTCTGGCTCGTGCTGGAGTACTGTCAGTAACTAGTCAACAATCCAAAGAAAATTCATGCTGGAATTTTGGCGCCTCTGATGGGGACAGCACTAGTTTCTTAGGATCACCACCTAATTTTACAGTCGAGGAAACTAAGCTAAATCGAGTTAAATGACTTTCCTGGGATTGTACAGCTAGTAAATGTCTGAAGCTAGATTTGAACTCAGAAAGATGAGTCTTCTGGCTCCAGGCCCAACACTTTATCTCTGGCCATGCCCGAGACTGATTCAGTAGAACCTAATTATACAGGTGAATCCAAAGAAAAACACTCAGAAACAACTGAATCAGCTATTTATTTGCAAGTTATCAAGAGAGGAAATTGGAAGTTTTAGTTGATAAAATGAGACTGTCTTTACACCTTGAGTATCAGAATAAGTCTTGTAATTAATTGGTATTACATAAGCAAATCTGTGTTCATTTGCAAAGGAGAAATGTGATGGAGTAAAGAACAGCTGGATTTGTAGATGGATTAGGATGTGATTGGAAAACAAGAGAAGGTAGGGATTGAGAAAGCAGTAGTGAAGGAAAAGGAAGGGTTGGATCAGAAAGTGGAAAGTGAGGAAGAATTTGTAAACTTAAAGGGCTTTAATCAAAGTCCACAGGGAAAAAGGGAAGTTGGAAACCGTCTACAGCCAGCGATAGTGTGGATCTGAAAGTCAATTAAGGACTGGCATGAATGAAGAGTTTGGATTTCTCAAAGGTCTGACACTCTCCAATCTTCTACTCCTCTGTCAGCTTTCCAAATGCCTAGTGTGGGAACAAAGACCACAGGATGTAGTAAAATACAGCATAAAAATTTAAGGAAGTTTTGAATCTCACTGAGATAAGAGGACAATAGGAAGATGTGCAAGACTGTAAAATGGAGAATTCCAAGTTAAAAGCTGGTTTTTAATTTTCTCACATCTCTAAGCTTTATTTTACTGGTTTTTATAGTCTCACTGACGGAGAAAAGTAGCTGGAAGAATGTAGCAAAACGTAAAGGCATTTTAAAATTTGATTTTATGTTGGGTTTCGTTCAATAAATTAGAGGAAATTATAGTTCCCAGCTTAGGCACTACGGACGTTGCCTTTGTAACGATGAGAGCAGTCGGATTATACTCTATACTGATCCCTGAATGAAACTAACATCGAATGCCAAAACTGAGAGATGGACGAAACCAATTTTTTCCCACCTACCTCAGAAATGCACCCAGCTGGATCATAGTTCAATGGGTAAGTTTGGGGTTTCATGATTTAAACCCTTGATATTGTTGTATGCTGACATCATGCTAATGATTCTTTGCACTGTCGTTTGGGGAAACCATTGTATAAGAAATGCTGGTAATTTTGTAAAATAACTAGAGTGGGATAACCATTTGTATGGCTCAAAAATTAGTTCCTTTTTAAAACTAAATGCTGTGAAACTATGGATTTGAGGTACCACATATTGGGAACTTTCGCCGTTGGCATTAAAAAATAACCCTCGGAACCACTGAATTGACTCTGTCTTCCTTTGATCTGGATAACGATGATAATTCTTTCATTTGGAGGGAAAAGTACAAAAGCCCTGTAAATTCTCATGATCTGTCAAGTTTGTTGGTGACTTCCCAGGTCCTCGGAATCTTCAGCCTCAGCAAAGTCCCCAAATCTCCCCAGCTCTGTGGAAAAGGAGCTACACCGTGAATAGCTAACCAAGAGGAGCTTTGTAGATTCCAAGCCAGTAACTTGGCTTCCTGAACTAGGTCCAGAGATCTCATCCATCGTCAACACTCGGCCAAAGTGGAGGAGGATGCCGACTTCTGGGTTTGCATCTGGTGATTTCTATGCTGAATTAGCTAACTAGTAATTAGCACATGGAGGAGAACTGGGCATGATTTCCCTTGCAATAGTCTGGGTCGGAGTTCTAGCTCAGCCCCAAAAGAACATCCGTCGGCCCTGGTTGAAAAGAATTTGCTTTTTGCTTTTGGAACGAATGACTCTGCAATACCTTGCGATGACAGCAGGCCAACCAAAGCCGGTGTCGTCTTGTGTTTTGAGTGACCTCCCATACACTGCTGGTGTGTCTACAGCACCAGAATGTTTAAAATCATTTTCATGTGAAGGTGTTTGAAAAAACACGTGATAGAAAGGCATGAAAACAATTTAAATAAACAAAAAGGTATTTAGTGAGGAAAAGTGGCTGATTCTTATTGTCCATTTTGAACCAAAGCATTCGCTGAACAAAGTAATCCCGCACCCCAAATCGTACCTCAAAAAACTTGCTCCAGGAGGTGTTCGGAACCTCAGTAAAACTAAATTATTCCTAATTGACTGCTCTGCTGTTCAGAGGAAAGGCTACAAGCTGCACAAAGTCTAAGTGACTTGGGAAGGCTGAGAAGATGGCTTCACGAAGGGAATGGCAGGAGCTTCTTGACTCAGTTTCCTGAGGGTGCCATTTCTTTTCTGAACAGGACAATTCTCCAGTTGGTGAATCCTATGCTTGACTCTGATACTCTGTGACTAGCGTGGCTCTCTGTTGCTTGATTGCAAAAGTCATCGATGACTCCCAATCAAACAGAGCTAAGGAGTTTTGCCCTATGATACCTATGCTGGAGCAGGCCGAGGCTTTAGCTAGAAATCTGGGGGTGCAGGTGAACAACAGCATAAAGACCCTTTCTTGAACCAGCCCCTGGAGACTGAGGGGCAACGATGGGACCCCAGGAGACCCCGGCCTCTCTGCGAGGACTCCCTGTGTCCTGGGATGATCCTGGTTCTTCTCTTCTTTTCAGAGCCCTTCATGCCCATACTGCATCTACTCTGCGTCCATGTTGACTCCCCCCTCTGAGGTCAGACAGCTTTTCCTTGGCTCTGTGCCAGGCCTGGCATCTGGGGTGTGGCGGGATTCCCAGGCAGGCCCAAAGTCCTGGATTTTCCTTCCTCGCTTTGCATTTGTAAGAGGATCTGCTGATGGGGGAATGTGGCTGGAGCCTGCGGCCCCATTGCTTCAACCCAGAGTCTCCGCTGGGCATGAAGTTCTGTGCCATCCCCAAGTGAGGTCTCTCAGCTCCCCCGCAGTAAGCCAGAGGCCCTTCTGGGTAGGAAGCAGGGCGAGGGGCCCGGCCTGCGAGGCCCCAGGCTTTCGGAGCCCCATCCACACTGCCTTGGCTTCCAGGCTGGCACGGAGGCCTACCAGCATGTCAACAAGGAAGCTTCCTTCCAGCAGGGGAGGCCGAGGGGGTGAGGAGAAAAGGGCACCTGAAGCAGAAGGCTGGGCAGGGCCGGGTGAGGCCTGGGCCTGTCACAGAAAGCAGGGCTAGAGGAAGAGGAGGAAAGGCACCCAGGGCTCAGGGAGCCAGGAAAGGCTGGGCTGCCTCAGAGAGAAGGTCTGCTGAAGAGAAGGGCCGGGGCCGTGTGCTAAAGGGCTTTCCAAGCAATAGGGAGCCATGGACTTGTGGAGGAGGAGGGGGCCCAGGACGGGCTGGGGGAGGGTACTTCAGGCAGTCCAGGAGGCGGGTCTACACAACCTTATTCCTGCACCGGCTGTCCCTACCTCCAGAAAAGCCACTGACTGTAGCTGCGGCCACTCTTTGATGCAGGAGAATCCGGAAAGATGGGAGGTGAAGAGAGGCCTCTCCATGGTCCTCAGCCCGCACAAAGTCTCTAAAAAGAGGCAGAGGGAGGCGCTCAAGGGCCTGGGCCGGGGGCAGCTCAGCCCCGAGCAGCCCGTTCCTTTCCGGGCTGGTTAAGGAGGCCCCACGGCGCCGAGAGCAGGGGACCCTGCTGGAACCTGCCAAAGAGCTTCCCTTCCGGACAGCCGCAGCCTCCATCCCCATTTTACAGGGGCGAGGCGAGAGCCAGAGCTTGGAGGAGCCTTTGCGGTCCCGGCCAGCCTGAGGGCACTTTCACTGGCCCAGCGGGTCTCCTTTGGGTGCCCCCACGAGCTTTGCAGACCCCGAAGGGATTGCCGGGGGGGAGGAGATTTAAGGGGGCGGGGCCGCCGCCGCGCCTTAGGAAGCCGGCCCGGAGGACGTGGAGAGAGATGGGAACCCAGGCCGCAAGGGGGGGCTGCCTCCATTCCCGCCCCCAATTAGCGCCGCTGCTTTCTGCCCCCCCCCCCCGTAAGGCCTCCCACAGGGCCAGAGACGAAACACGCGCGCGCGGGGCGACTCCGGGGCTAACGGCGCCTGGTGACGTCATCGAACCCTAACGGGCGGGCGGGCGGGCAGAGTGGGGTGATCCCGCCCTGCCGGCCGTCCCTCCCTCTAGAGCCGCCCCAACGATTCTCGGTGCTCACCTGCACCGTCCCGCCCCGCCCCGCCCGCTCCGCTCCCGCCTCTTCCGCCTCTGCGAAATCGCCTGGGACTCAGCACGTGGGCTGGACCGGAAGTGGAGCACGCATCGCACGGAAGTGACGTCTAGGCCTTGGCCCCACCCCCTCCCCAGTGTACGGTTCCTGCAGGCAAGTTCCGTGGCTGGGGATGAGCCCCGGAGGGAGGCCGAGCCCCGGAGGGAGGCCGAGCCCCGGAGGGAGGCCGAGCCCCGGAGGGAGGCCTCCCCCCTCTCCCCCCCCCCCCCGCATCGTCTGCGGGTTGGGACGTTGAGCTCCCTCCCCGGGCCTCGGTGTTTGGGCGGGCAGAGGGAGTGGGTCCCCCAGTCCCCCCGAGTTAGAGGGCGCTGAATTCCGGGAGGCTTTTCCAGCGGCAGGTGGTGCCCCTAGCGGCGGCCCTGCGAGCTTCGGATGTGCCCGCAGAGTCAGCCCAGTAATTGCGACCTGCCGAGGGGCTTTATTGTCCTAGTTTGAACCCAGGGGCTGGCCGGGTAAGTCTGCTGTGTGAGCCCGAGCTGGTATTGACCGGGGGCAGGCGGCTGGGGCGGGCTAGGGGGAGGCCTCCCAGGTAGGCGGGCCGCGGGGGGCAGGTCCGGAAGTCCGGAAGTCCTGCCCACCAGAGTCTGCATTTTGCGTCCGCCTCTTTCTGGGGTCTCCATTCCGCGGGGACTCCCGGAGGTGGAGCCCAGGAAAGCTTTCCCGTCATCCTGGACAGAAGGGGCCGGGCCGAAGGACCCCAAGCTGGGCCGCGTTGGCAGGATCTTTGCCGAAGGTCACCGGGCTCTTTAGGCAGGTCAGGCTACACAGAGGGAGCAAAGGAACTTCCCTGCCCAGAGTTTGCCTGAAAGCCTTTTCGCTGTGGGAGTACAATGTCCCACAATGCCCCGGGCCGGCTCCCCCTCCTCCTAATGTCTGAGGGACGAGGGCCGAAGCTTTCAATCTTCTGCAGCTTCTTCAAGCTGATAAGGGGCGGAGAATCCCTGGGAGGAGGAGGAGGAGCAGCAGCAGCAGCAACAACGCAGGGAATGCCAGGCTCCCGAAGGCTGGGGGACCAGAGACTGTTCCCCTAGGCTGGCACCCAGGTCACAAGGGGGAGCATCCATCCCTAAGGCAGAAGGATAGGACCCAGGACTGGGGCAAAAACTAGACCATCCCATATAAAGAGACAGAATTGACACAGTAGAAACTGATCTTAAACATTAGCATTTGGGGATTTAGCCAAGAGATTTTATCTCCAGAAATCAGCCTCTGACAGGAATTGATCCTTTTAGGAAATTTGATTCCTAAGTTGTTTGCAGAGAAGGTATGTGATGTGTCTGTTAAAGCATATCCTT
Source organism: Gracilinanus agilis (assembly GCF_016433145.1). Taxonomy (NCBI): domain Eukaryota; kingdom Metazoa; phylum Chordata; class Mammalia; order Didelphimorphia; family Didelphidae; genus Gracilinanus; species Gracilinanus agilis. The sequence goes on along the minus strand of NC_058130.1, from coordinate 799,100,278 downwards.
TTGCAAAGCTCACATTAATATGGCCTCTATAAATACTCGGATAACAATATTTTACAGATGTGTTATTTGGAATTTGGGGGGTTGTTTTGAGGGTCATTTGGGGTTCATTTGCATTTTAAATATTTAGATATATGACAAACTTCCTGTGGACATTTGGGGGACTTGGAAACTACATTTCCCATGATTCCTCTTGTAATGCAGGTAGACAGGAAGTGTGATTACATAAAAGAACAGTATAAGACTCCTGAGGTCATTGGCAGTGGTCTTTTTGTATCGAGAGAGCAGAAGGTATGGCAGGCAATTTGAATTAGATCTAGCAGGCGAATGGTCATCTTATATTTTACCGACATGGCTTTAATTTAAATATTAATACTTCTATTTACATCCGTCTATATCCATTTTAATCATAACAATAAATTTCTTTATCCCAGATCCTGGAGGAAATCCAGAAAGCCCTGGGTTATAGTTCCAAGCTCAAGATCCAAACTTCAGTTGTGGTAAATTAAGGCTGTGAGCTACAAGTCATCTATTACTAAACTTCATTCACTTCTCAAAGTGTGTTCCCTAACAATTTGATAATTTTCAATTATTAACCTAATAGGTTGTTTGGGGAGATGGAAACATTAACTTTACAATTCGCATTAAGTGCTGATTATGGGAATTTGCTCCAAAAGGGAAGGCAGAGAGGGAAAGCATTTCCTCACGACCCAAGGGACACTTAGTGAGGTGGCTCCATGTACAGGCCAAAGCTGTCACTGGCTCATGCCATCGTTGTGTCATTCAAGGATTAGTAGCCTAAATGGTCAGAAGAGGTCCAGTCTGGGTTGAGCCCTAGAATTGCCTCTCTAACCATCACAGAACATTCTCTGCCTTTTGCATACTACATCACCATTGAATCCCAGAAGCCTTCTCCTTCCTTAAAAGACAAGTCTTACCCATTACAGCTCAGAGAAATTCTGCTAAGCAACAGTTTGGAAACAAACTTCCATACCCTCAAACAAGCCTTTTACATCCCTACCAGGCTGATCACTCAGTTATTCTTAACATATCACACTTTAGTCACAAAACCTGAATTAAGGAACAGGAGTTCTTACTATGGATTGAGTAGCTCCATAGTAAATATAAGGACTAAGACAAGGCCATACAGAAATCTCTTCAGGGTAACTTTCCAGAGAGAAATTCCAGAATCATTTGTGACTTTTCCAACACTACATTCACTAATTTTAGAAATATCCCTAGGTCAAGGATCCAGTTATAAGAGTAGAACATCTATCTGTTCTCTTTCATCTCTCCTTCTCCCTCTCTTTTTCCCTCAAACCCTCTGCTTAAAAAAAAACCAGAACACAACTTCCATTCACCCATCACAAATCTACATACTCAAGGTGTTAGATCAAGTCTCTCTTTCTTCTGTAGTCTAACACAACATACCTCTTCACTTTCTCTGACTCTCTGTTACCATCATAAAAATAAACATACCATTTGGTAGCCCTTCAAATGCTAATCAGTAACTCCCAAGAATTGAGTCACTGTGTCTTTAGCATAGTGCTCATCAATTATAAGTTTCAAATCATAGTACAAATCGGTAAACTGAGGTAACCACTGAGGATTGAACAAAACCTATGGTGCAGTCAAGTTTACAATGAGCTTTTGCTTACATTCAAGCAACACTTAAAGCACATGTTTTAGCAACAATTTACATAAAAGTCATATTTAAGGGAATATAAAGCATGTAGCATATTACAGGGTCTGTTTTCATTTACAAGATTTGAAACCTTTTAAGCACTGTAAACCTTAAAGCAAGCCTTTCGACAACAGGCCGCTTATCTATTTTCAAGACCAGGAAGTCAAATTTAATAATAAAGTTAGTCAACTTTAATACACCAAGATGAAAACCATTTGTGATAACTTTAAGCCCCCCAAAAAACATTTTTGATGAATTTAAACACTTAAACCTATTTGTTTAAACCTCTTAAGATGGAAAGATATATAAGGATGGAAAGCAGTCTTCTTGAGACTATAACATGGGTATTGTGCAGAGATGGCAGGGACCCTGCACCCCTTAACTCCGCTTAACTCAGGCAGGTTGTGAACAGGGAAATTCCCTTCCCCCTTCCTGCCCTTGTGACTCTCCCAGCAAAGACTATTATCCTTGGAGATCCTTTAAGTTGAGATAGACAAAGAGATACACCTCCCAGCCACACCTGGAGAGCCTAAGCCCAGAGGATCTCAGACAGACCCCCCACCCACAGAATGCCTGAGTGCAAGGAGTCACATCCACATTCTTGAAAAGGATACAAAAACCCTGGAATGGGTTTGCATGGGGGGGGGGCAACCCCCAACAGTTGCTCCACTCATGCTGCCATGCCATGTCATGGAGGACAACCCCCCCAGGGTTGTTCCACTCTTGCTGTCTTGCTGGCCATTGATCCTCTTACTAATAAATCTTTCTTACTTCTAAGCTAAGCTTGGAGTCCTCTTATTCCTGAGAAAGGCCTCCTTCCCGAACCCAGGAGTTCACCATTTGCACCCCTATAACAACTGTACTGCTAAAAAACCTGTTTTACAAGATATCCATGACTTTTCTATCAACTTTTACTTGCTTGAACATCTCCTTAAAACCTCTGAAGTGAACATTAAAATATACTCATCTTTAAACTCTTTAAGACCTTACTAATGTACTGTGTTGCTATATCAGTTCCTAAGTATCCATTCTGTCTCCTTCCTTTGGGCAAGGAAGGGCTTATTAGCTTGTGAGCAATTTACCCTAAGGCTGCCTGGCTACATTTAGGTTTTTATGACTTTAAACCTTGCCTCTTATCCCTCTTTAACAAGTGAGATCACCACAATTTAAAATTTTGCATGTATCAAAGCTTTCTTAATAAATTACTCTCTACAAGTTTTAGTTTGAACTCCACAACTTCCAAATAACTTTAAGTCCTTTAGCAATCTTTCAGTATGTAAACAACTGAATTTCAAAGCATTTACTCTTATCCCTTTCAAACCTCTGTTTAAAACAGAATAGAACCTCCAGTTTAGTTTCTTTTTACCTCAAAGCATTGCTACATAACTGATTTAATTCCATCAATATTACTCTGATTTACCATTTGTTGTATCTACTTTGCACTAGAATTCACACCTATTATTTCTTTATCTATTACTCTTATTTTCTCTGGCTTCTCCTCCTTTACCATTATTACAAAAAGAGGAAAGGTGCTATATTTAATTGCATGTAATCCGCCTATTAGATTCCTGAGCTGGTCAGATCTTCCTTGTTGATTTCATACAGTTTGCATATCATATATCCTTAACCTATTCAGGTGGAAAACTTAATCCTCTTTGTAGCATAAATGCATACATATTCTGTATCCATTCATCTTTACTTTCTAGCAATTTGAGTCTGAATACATGTTAATCTCTAGATCACGAATTCCTTCTTATACATTGTACCCATTTTAAAAACAATTCATACAACCCTAGTCAAATACAACACTGTTTAGAAATTCCATCTTTTGCATAATACCCAATTCTTAGTACCTGTATTATTAAATCCCATGCACAGATTAACCACTTTAAAAAACTTCTTGTGTGTCATATGATTACATGTTGCTAGTTCTGACAGCACATACATTAAAAATCCCAAGTTTAAATTCTAAAATAAGTTCTCCTCAACAACATTGCGACTTTTTCTGAATGACTTTTACATCTATGAAGTAGCCAGTACAGTTACTATCCGTATAGAATAAACATTCCCTCTCTGTGTCAGACTGGCTCTTAACCCCATTTAGACAATTCTCAAATTCACTGAAACACTGAAACCAAGGCCTAACAAACTTCTAACCATAAGTTTCTGTGCTCAATAAAATATGGCTAATATTTCACATTTCACTGACAAACAGTTACCACAATAAATAAAATTACATTGTACCATATCAAAAACCATTAGCAATCCTCAGCCCTTAAAATCAAATCTTAAGTGAAAAATGTCTCTAATTGTGGAGTAAAATCTCCCTTTTCTGCTCTGAATTTTTCTCTTTTTTGCTCCTTTGGGGGCCCATCCAAAGGAAGAAAGAGGAAAAGTCATTAAACAGATATTTGCTTTTGTCCTCTGCTGAGGATTTTTGACAGTGGCAAGTTCCATCTTCCATCTGCCCCTCTTTTTTGTAAGTGTCCAATTTAAGAATACGTAGAGATGAGACTGTGACAAAGACAACAATAAATAGAAACATACAACTATGTGACAAGCATGCTTTAAAAGGAAAAAATAATTGCTTTAGGATCCATGTTTAAAAGAAATATTTGCAGTGAGAAAACTCATTAAAACAGTTTCAGCACACTGCCGCTTTAACTGAGGAAGCTATGCTGAGCTCAGGTACTGTGTGATCTGATTGGCTGAGCTGACTTCCTTGCCCTCTAACTTTCCCTGTGCTTTACACACTGATAGATCTAACCTGTCTCTCTTTCTGGCTGTGATTTCTAACAAAATGCTCTTGTAGCACCTAGACAAAACTGCTATCTGTTCCCAGTGGGGATTGGAAGTGAGTCACACAAAACAACACAGACTCAACAGAAATATACAGGACATACTCTCTCACACATTCATGCACCTTGGTCTCTTCCAGTGTGTCCACTGGTCTAACCCACAAACTGGGGACTCGAAGCCCACAAGGTACCTCCACAAGGGGCTTCTCACCCACCGGACCAGGGACTCAAACCCCATGCAAGGGCCTATTAAATCTTAGGGACTTGAACCCCGGGTATAACTTCTTACAGTGAGGACTCCAACATAACAAGTTACCTCTAAATTTCTGGCCAGTTAAGATGTAGGACTCCCCTGGTTGAGACTCCCATGCCCAGCAGAGCTCCTCTCTCCCTTTGGCTTTACGGGAAACGTTTTCAGAGGGTCTGTCTGGGTTCTGGTTTGGCAATAGGCTTTTCCCGTATAAACCCTGAGACCAGAGGGGCAAGCCAGCCACTTAGTCTTACACCACGAACCTTCAAGACCTCTTCCCAGTCCCCAGCACAAGCCGTGGATTGGAGCCCACCAGACCCAAGCAGTCTCAGCAGCAAGGTTCCTAGGGGAATTCCCAATCAGTCCCACTGTTGGTCAGAACTCATTTATTCCTGTGGGATCCCGGACGAGCCCCCATATGATGTGCCCGGAGAATTATCCCAGTAATTGAGTCTGAGCCACCAATGCAAAATGCAAAGGGACTTTATTGTCTTAGTTTAAACCAAGAGTCTCACATGGTAAGTCTGATGTGTGACCCTGAGCTGTGCCTGAGCTGGGTATTTATAGAGTGGTAGGCAGCTGGGGGCCGATAGGGGGATGTCTCCAAGGTAGGCAGTCCAGCAGGGGAGAGATCTGGGAGGTGGGTGGTCCCTTCAGATAAGTGGGGGAATGTCTGGAAGGAATTCCTTCAGGTAAGGGGGAAGGTCTGGGAGGAAGAGGCAGACCCAGCATTGGGCCAGCAGTCCAGCACGCTTGCCTCCCTCACACTGAGCCTGCCCTGGATCCTGGCTGAGGCCCAGGAAAGGGAAGTGGCCACAGCAGGCTCTGGAGGGGCCCTCCAGCAAGCACACAGCTCGCCTCGCTGTTTCGGAGCACTGGCCCGCTTTGTCATGGCCTTCCCCAAGCCCTCGGAATGCAGGCCAGATTGTGGGCCGCTGGGCATTCTTCCCAGGGTTATCAAGTGGTTAAATGGCCGTCTTCTTTTAACTCTCATCTTAGGTCCTCAGAGCATTTTTGATATGGAAGAGTGGGAGGAGCTAGACAGCTGGGGTTAAGTGACTTGCCCAGGATCCCACTGCGGGGACTGTCTCAGGGCAGATTTGAGCCCAAGTCTTCCTGACTTTAGGCCTGGGGCTCTATCCGCTGGGCTCTTTAGCTGCCTCTGGGGGCCTGTCTTCCAGGTTGGCTTATTGAGGACTCTGGCTAGAATCTTGCCAGTAATGACTAAAAGAAAGGATGCCCTCCCCCATTGCCCCGGACAAGCTAATTCCTTTTCTTTTAGACAGATGGACGGTGGAGGCCCCCCTGGTCTCCCAGGGTCAATCTCCTTTTGCCATCCACCCCCCATTTCATCTGCCTTTTCACTGAGGCAAGAATCCTTCAGCTCTTTCTTCCTTGCACCTGGCTTTTGATGGAGTTAACTGCTGCCTGTTCAGGTCCAAATGGACTATCCGGCTAGGAAATCCTGTGGAGTTTCCCCTTTTCATTTCTTTTCATCAAGCCAATCCTGATGTTTGTGAGTATTTTTCCCCCAAGTGAACCGTTAACCTTTTGGAGGGAGGGGCAAGCTGGGCACCACATCCTCTTCTGCTCCACTTAGCTTTCCTCCAAGTCTCAGCTGAGAAGTGCTCGAACCTAATCTAGCCTGTTGAGGTTAAGGTTGTTTAGCTTGGAGAGGAGCACTCGGTGATGGGTCCAGCACTGGGCACATTGTCATTCTCACATCCTGGCTGTCTCTTCTCCTTCCAGTGGCATATTCTATTAAATGCCAGTGTTTGTCCCAAAGGTGTAGCCACCATTTTGTCACGCTTAGGTAGCCAGAAGACAGTGCTGGTGATGCAGCTGGCTGTGAAGTGCCCAAGTCTGCTGCCAAATCTGCTGGTCCGTGCATTAGTCACTCACAGTTTGGGCCTTGGCCTCCTCTGGCACTCTGTTGAGGAGGGGCTCCAGGTTTCCATAAATGTTTTCTTTGAACTCCCCAGGGTTCATCATGCACTGATGAAGGTGGAGGTGATCATTGCATTGTGGGGAGGCCAGGAGCTCCTTGATTCAGTTCAGTTGGGCGCCCTATACCTTGTGGTGCTCATCTTCACAGGGGCCACTCCAGAAAAGGGTGTATCTAGTGCCGACTTGTGTGTGCTGGCCTCTGTCTGCCAGCCCTCAGTTTCCCTCAGGGCAGCCGTTTGGATGGGGCTCCTGGATTTCTTGTTGTCCCCGGGTGTGTACACATTCCATGGACCACTGGCGAGTGGAATCAACTTCACAAAAGTTTCTGTACCTTTTTTCCTGTATTCCAACCGCAGGGTCAGATGCCCACTTGCCACAGTTAGGCTGGGTGAAGCAGACAATTCTTAGGCCACTTTTTCTAGCCCTTTTCTTATGCCAGGAGGCAAGCAACTCCCTGCCACTCAAAGTGTCGGGCCCACTGCTGCTTTTATCCAAGGAGAAGACAACCCCCAGGGTTGTGACTACAGTGCCCATTGTATCCTGCCTGAATTCAAATTGAGCCCCTAGCTTCTGACACTTTCTGGCTCTCTGAGGCTAAATGAGGATAATCATCCCTACGTGGGGGGAGAGGGGGTTACAGTGCCTGCTACCCTGGGAATGTGTGAGTCCCAGAGGCAGGTGGGCCTGCAGGAGGAAGAGATTCCAGGAGGCACAAAGAAAGGTTCAGCCAGGTGGGCCTTGGTGGCTACAGAAAGAAGAAAGTTTAAAATGAAAGCAAAATGGTCACCTCCAGAGCAGGGATTCTAGAGGGCACTGTGGAAGGGCTGAGTAGACCAGAAGTAGGACCCAGAGGAGTCCATGTCCAACCAAGAATAGGCTTTGAACAATGGTAGCCAGAGACTCAAGTTCTCTGGGATGGAAGTTTAAGGAGAATCCGGCCTTGAGTCCAGGTAGCTCATCACTGTCCATAAGGCTTTGGGCTCGGGATAGACGGATGGGCTACTCCGTCGGGGAGAGGCAGCAGGAAGGCAATTGGTAGAGATGCAGTCGAACAATTAAGAGAGTGTTTTGTTTGGCTAAATAGCAGAAGAGGGAGTCCCATGTATAGCAATGCTTGCCCTTGGTTGGCTGAGGCAGAATAGACAGCTTTAGTCCCTTCTCCAAGGGAGACTCTCCTTTCTTCCTGGAGGGGAAGCAGGTTGGGCCTGACGCTATGCCCTGCTGTCCTCAGAAAGGTGGTCCAGGGTGCTAGAAGGCTATCTCTGTGCTCCCTGAAAGATCACTTATTAGGGAAGAGGATTAGGTTCCACCTTGTTTCTGATGGCCTTGTTATTTGGGGGGGGCTTGGTGTCCCCAAACTTTATATTCAGAGCTTGAACCCCCCCCCTCCCTATCTCAGAATAGTTACACAATAAACCTAACAAATTGCTAAGAAACCCATTAAGAAGGTTTACATAGAAGAATGTGGAGAAGGGAACCCTGAGTGAAGGGCTCTCCCCTGGGTTTGAGAAAAGGGCCGAGGTCTTCCCGCAAGGAGAAAGTCCCTACAGCCTCTAGTCTAGCAAGGTGGGGAGGAAGAAAGGATGGAGACGGCCAACTCCTCAGGTTTTCCCAGTCTCTTCCATCAGCAGCCTGCAGGGGGTGAGGTTGGCCTCCTCCATCTTGAAGCTGGCAGCCAGGAGCACCCAAAGCAGCCCAACGCTCTGAGAAGTTTCCAAAGACCACTGGACCCAAAGAGACCCCCAAAGAGTACTAAAATGGTCCAAAGAGTCCCCCTAAAGGGCCCAAAGAGACCCCAACGGGCCAAAAGAGTCCCAAGAGGGTCCAAAGAGTCCCCAGAGGGCCTAAAGAGACCCCAGAGAGTCCTAAAAGGATCCAAAGAGTCCCAAGAGGGTCCAAAGAGACCCCAAAAGGGTCCAAAGAGACCCCCAAAGGGCCCAGAGAGTCCTAAAAGGGTCCAAAGAGACCCCAAAGGGCCTAAACAGTCTCCAAAGGGCCCAAACAGCCCCAAAAGGGCCCAAACAGTCCCAAAAGGGCCTGGATAAGAAGTGGAGTTCTGACCCTTGACAGCCCAACCTCAACCCCTCCCACAGAGCAGGGCATTCACATCCACCAACAAGGAGTTTCATTCCCATCAGTGGGCTTCGGGACAGGCTACAGGCTGATTCACTACTACTCCTCTGAGGGGAGGAGGAGTGATCAGGGAAGCAGTTTCCTTCTGAACGCCGACACTCCCTCGACCGGAGATGCCAGAGTGGGGCAGTAAATATATTTCTAGCCTAACAGCCCTCTTGGAGCCTGGAGGAGAGACTGCCAAGAGGCTGTGCCCAACCATGTCTGCTCCTTGCCTGGGTTTCACCCGGAGCCTAATGCCACCCCCCAGCCCTCTCTATACATCTTGACCATCCTTACACATATATTACAGTAAACAAAAACAAAAGACATTTATTATAAGTGCTTAGAGGGAGCAGCTAATGGGCCATGCCTGGCATCTGCCTGGTCATCCTAGACAGGGCAGACTTCCTTTGGAAGCTCTGATGCCTGTCTCAGTTGGCCTCCTAGACCAACAGGGAGGCCTGGGGACAGTTCTTGACGACGTCAGAGATAATCTGATTGGCTTCTGCTGTGACTCCTTCCTGGAGTGATATCTGCCTGGCTTTTGGCACTGGCCGTTCAGCTCTCCGGACCTGGGCAAAGGGGGGAGAGCCTCTCAGTTTAGAGGGATGGTGGTACTTAGGAAGACTTCTCTCTTCTTCCAGAGAACCCCTACTCTTGGAGATCTGAGATGCCCTGCCAGGATCCCACTCAGAGTTAGTCCCTCAGCTGAGATCTTGGGGACTACTTGCATTTTCAGAGCCAGGAAGACTGGGCAGCTGTCAAGGTGGAGCTTTGAGAGGGGCTCCACAGAAGTCCCTTCTCTCTCTGACTTGTCCCTGATGCTTCTGATGCTTCCTTCTTCCCTTGGATTCCTATCCTGGTGATAAGGCCTGAGAAGCCCCGAGCCCCACTAAGGGAATACATCCTTCTCCCTCCCATTGGGAGCCTTCTCTTGCCAAGCCTTGCTTCTCAGCTCTCCTTTCTTCTTGGCGTGGCTTCACCTCAGGAGACTGCTTAGGGATAGAGGTCTGAGTTCTGCTGGGCTTACTGGAAGTGCCCTTCCTCTCTAAAGAATCCAGCTTCCTGGCTCCACCAGGAACACTAGAGAGGAAGCAGCACCTCCCCTTGGGCTAGTGGCAGTTAGCGGGTTTGAGAGCAAGTGTGTAGAAGGGGATCCGTCGTGACAGTGGTCTCTGGCCAGTGCCACCCCCTTCTCTGCAACTCAATCCCAACTCTCTCATTTTACAGTGGGGGAAACTGAGCCCAGAGAGGTGGCGCGGCCTTGTGGGTGAGAGTATCCCACAGCCTCTATCTGGGACTCAGTTTTCCCAGCTGTAAAATGAATCATTTTTTGTTGTGGTTTCAAGGCACAAGGATCATAATTGGAAAGCCACGAGGGTCCCAGCTTGGATGTTCTTGGACCCCAAGTCCCTTCCCCAGCTCTACTTGGTTGCCCCATCTATAATCCGATGCCCAAGACTTTTTTCATCTCTAATCGCCTGTGCTTCCTCATGACGTTCCTCCTAGAATAAAGGACTAAATCTACCATCTGTGTGTCTTGTGACAGCCGTGTGTTCTCGTCACCCTTGCCCAGTGTCCATTCCCTCCGTGGAGGCCATGTCTCAGGCCCACGATGTGGAACGTGACCCACCCATCCTGCTGGGCTCTGATGTGGCATCGGTTTTGCCACTTTCGGTCAGATCTGACTGTAAAGGGGATGGCAGGGTGGTTGCTCTACAAGTGTTGATTCCCTCCCTCCCAAGGCCCAGCTAGACTTGTAATGGGTGTGTGTGTGGTTGGGGGGAAGCACATGCTCACCTCAGAAGCCCCTCTCGGGCCTGAATGGGTGCCTCTGGCCAAATCTCAGAATCCTCTCACCTGCTGTCTAGATTGTATTCAATTCAACAAGCTTATGGTCAGGGAGGCTTTGTGCTGAGGTCTGGAGATGCCCAAATGAGTCTGTGAGTGCCCTGGTCATGGGGCCTTGGCTTCTGTTCCTTGGGTAGCTGGGGCCTGAGGGCTCTCTCTCCAGCTTCCTCCTCCTCTTGAGCACCTCCCAGGCCCTGCTCTAAGCCTTTCAGGAGCCTTGGATCTCCCATGGTTTCCCTCTCATGCCAGCACTCAATGGCCCCCTATTGCAAGGGCAGTGTTGGGCCATTCAGGATTCCAAGGCCAGGGTTCATGGCTTCTAACCTGCCCTGTAGATTGCTCAAAGGACATCGGGCCCTGCTACCTTCATTGGCTAGTCAGCCCTAGCTAGGGGCAAGAAGCCTTGCCTGCTGCCAAGGTAACTGGAGTCTCTTCCATGGTCCTACATAGGATTCCTCCCATTCCCCCTTGCCCCTGCCTGAGGAAGTTCCCTCTGAACCACTGGTGGTGGGAGAGGGCCTCGAGAACAGTTCTCAGCAGACCAGGACTCGGGGGAAGCCTGCCAACCACCACAGGTCAACGGCAACAAATGGTGACTCACTATGACTACAGTTTTCAAAGCACTTTACAAATGCTACCTCATTTAATCCTCACAACTTCCGGGAGGGAAGTGATGATCTCCATTTTACAAAGGAGGAAACTGAGGCTTAGAGACTTGCTCAGGATCCTATCACTAGTACCAAAAGCAGGGTTCAAACTTGAGTCTAACTTTGAATCCAGGGCTCACTGCTTCAGTTATGACTAGTCACATGCTTTATGTGTATGATGTCCTTAACGGCAAACCATAGGGTTGTAAGAGAAAAAGAGCCAGGGAATGGCTTGCAGTACAAGGGAAGTACAGTAAGGCAGAGCCCTCATTGTGAAGCCTGTGGCCACAAACAGGGAGCTCCCAGGAAACTTCCTCTATCCCAGAGGATCCAGCCACGAAGATTCCCAAGGCTGAACCCAGGAGCTCGGCAGCCCCCATGTTCTGGCTGCTAATGAGCCACACTGTCTTCCTGTTGGCTTGCTAGAGTTGGGGTGCTTGCTTTTTTGTTTCCAAGGTGTTGAGGAGGCAGTGGGCTCACGCAGTGGAGATTAAAGGGTCGTTTGGGACAAAGAATTGATCCTACGGTCCAAAGGTGGGTGCCCATCGGGAGAGCATACGCCAACCCTGCTCAACAGCAGCACCAAGTGGTCACAGCATCATCCGCATCTTACAGTTAAAGACTCTCAAGCTTCTGGAGGGGAAGGGAGTTGCTGGTGGCCAGCCAGCTGGGACGTGTTGAGGCTGACACAAGAATGTAGCCCTCTGACTCTCCGTTCTGCTCCTGCAATTCCTTTTCCTGAACTTCAGAGTTCTGTCTTCTGGGCAAAGCCGTAGCCCGTATAGGTTAAGGAAGCATGCTCCTTGTCCAGGCCCTCCGAGGATGCCGGGCAGTCAAATTCTGGCCTTTTCTACGAACCTTTACTTTTTAAAACTGCTCTCTGCTCTTCACTTTTTCACTTAAGTAACTGAAGCCAATTTGGACATCCGAAGGGGGGACCTCGGTGGTCCCCTCACAGTCAACCCCAAAGAGCTAAATAAGTCCTGTACAAATACTCCTGCTGCTGCTTTTGGTCATCAGCCGGGTCGTGAGCTGTTCTGGAGAGACCTTTTTATTCCCTTGAGAGAAGGGAGAGCTTCAAAAGAAAGCAGATCCTGGAGGTAGGAGGCTGGGGCCTGAATGAGAAATCATGGAAGTGACCACGGGAGACAGAGCACCTCCTAGGCAGCTGTGAACACAGAGGACCAGCGGGGTCTGGTTGCTGGAGGCACGCATGGGGAGAGAGCAGAACTGGGCTTCCGAGGGTGAGAGAGGATGCTCTTACCTTCTTCACCAAACTTTTGTTTTCACCCTAAGGAGAATCTCGGGATGAACACTTACCCCGGCAGTCCAGCCTCTGAACTGAACTTTCTGAGTGGACAAGAACCTTCCTAACACCAAGTCAGCTCCTTGAGTGGGGTCGGTCTCTGGACTAGCACCTGGCACACAGGGCTAGTCTGAGCCTGGGCCTTCCACTCACTCGGGGTGCTGTCTTGAGAGCTGAGGGAGGCCTCCTGACCACTGCCGGGGAGAGAATGGAGGCACCACGAGATGCCACATCCAGCAGTAGGAAGCCGCAGAGAGGACGCGGGCGGCGGTGCCTCATCCGTGGCGTGAGCTGTGCTGGCCACGACTACCCTTGCCACAAGGACTCTTCTTGCGGGGGGTCAGGGGGCCGTATGAACCCATGAGGACATGATTGCTCTCATTGTTCCGTTTAATGAAAAGCCTCGGGCCTTGGACGCCTCTGTCTTCTGCTGTTCTGGTAGAAGTGGCTCCCGAGCGAGCGATCGTTCCTCGTTCCGGATGGAAGGCTGGCCCTCGGCGGGTGTCGCCTTGGAAGTGCCCAGTGAAAGAAGCAGAACCGAGAGAGAGCGGTTCCGCAGTGAGTGAATGACAAAGCTTCTCTGAGAACTAGGAGAAAGCAGATCGGCCGGGAAGGCCTTAGGAAGGAAGATGCTCTCCAGCTCTAGAGAAAGGCCCCATATCCATAGCAATGACGGCCTTCTCTCCTACAGGATTGGGAGGAGGGGAAGGAAAGAACTTGGAACTCAAAGAAACAAAAGTCAATGAAAAGACCGACACGATCTCGGGGAGATTTTCTGGCCGTCCCTAGGGGAGGGGAGCCCCTGGCGCAGCTCACCTAACCACACCAACTCCCCCTTCCCTAGGCGCTCTGAACGGGCCTTCCTCGAGGAGGGCGGGTGCTGGGATTCCCACGACAGGAAAAGAAGCTGAGCCTCAAAACAGTCCAACGATTCACTAGAGCGCCGCCAAAGGAGGGGGTGACGAAGGGGCTGCAAAAAGACTTACTGGGCCATTTTGACGGTCTCCTCTTCTTCGGACTCCGCTTCGGAAGGGTAGAAAGCCTTTCTCAAGGCCCAGCTGATCCGGTTACGATCCACTTTCACTTTTAACCTTAACGGTAAAAAGGGACTTTGAGGACCTGCTTGGCCCGAGGCCCCCTGGTGAGCGTGTGCGTGCTGGACGGAGCAGAGGTCAGGCTGGAGCCCAAGGCCTACCTGGACTTTTTACAAAGGTCACTTTCCACGTAGCCAGCAGAGATGGCGAGCCAATCGTTGGGGCCTATGTTCTGCCGGGTGAGGGATGACTGGGGCAGCCTGGCCAGCAGTTCAGCTTTCTCGGTGTCTCTGAACATCTTCAGCGTGTATGTTTTTCCTACAGGGAGACAAGGAGCAGTGAGAGCCTGAACCGTCGTCCCGTCTGGGTGTGAGGGGATGAGGGGCTGCCGTCCACACTTCCCCAAGTACCTCTCTCACACTGAAGGAGCACTCTGTTCTCCTGGTCCCGGTCTCGTTGGGCTTTTAACAGAGGATCAAGGAACGGTGGAACCATGACCTGGAACAAACACAGCCTGTCCAAGATTCGGGCTGAAGACAGACACTGCTGCGGGGACCTCAGCCCCCCCAAGCGTCCGGATGCCCCTTCAGAGCAGCGGGGAGGCGCCTGCTTGTGACTAGTTCACCCCAGGGGCAAAGGATCCTCAGAAACAGCTACTGCCCTGTCTGCCTCCAGAGCAAAGGCCCTTCTGCCTAAGGGAGCCCAGAAGTCTGCCGTCGGGACAGGGCACCAGACTGAATCCTGCCTAATCTTTTTTCCAAAATCTTATCCAAGCCAGGCCAGGCTGAGGGTCAGGCCAAAGTGGCCTTGGCTATTCTGTGTGACAGCAGCCTCCCCTGTGCCCTTTCTTGGGGCCAAGCCACCAGGCTAGTCTTTGGGCTGATGAGCAGCCAAGTAGTGCTTCCCCACCACCACGTTGAAGCTTCTTCTGGAAAGAAGGCTGATGTCAGGCTGCCGCCCTGGAGAAACGGCCCTAAGGGCGCCTTGTCTATAGGCTCTCCATTCTGACCCCAGTGTTTTACTTCTCCATCTCACAGTTGATCTTAGAGGCTCCCCCCCCCCCTTCTCATCCATGTTCTTCGGTTGATAAATGCCAGTTGTTCAAAATGGCTTTCACCAGTTTCATTTTCTATTTTTATTTTTTATAAAACCCTTAACTTCCATCTTAGAATGAATATGAAGTATTGATTCCAAGGCAGAAGGACAGGGAGGGCTAAGCAATTGGGGTTAAGCGACTTGCCCAGGGTCACACACCTAGGAAGTATTTGAGGCTAGATTTGAACCCAGGGCTTCTCATCTTTAGGCCTGCCTCTCTATCCGCTGAGCCACCCAGCTCCCCAGATATCACTTTTTAAAATACCCAAACATTATCTTCATCTTAGAATCTATTC
This sequence comes from Gracilinanus agilis, assembly GCF_016433145.1. Classification (NCBI taxonomy): domain Eukaryota; kingdom Metazoa; phylum Chordata; class Mammalia; order Didelphimorphia; family Didelphidae; genus Gracilinanus; species Gracilinanus agilis. The sequence continues at coordinate 799,085,258 of NC_058130.1, read as the reverse complement.
TAAGCATAGGTCCCAAGGCAGAAGAGTGATAAGGGTAGGCAATAGGGGTCAAGTGACTTGCCCAGGGTCACACAGCTAGGAAGTGTCTGAGGCCAGATTTGAATCCAGGACCTCCCATCTCTAGGCCTGGCTCTAAATCCACTGAGCCACCTAGCTGCTCCCCACCCCCTTCATTGTTATCATGCAAAGCTACTTCTGTTTTTAAAAATCATTCATTCAGCAAGTATTAAGTGCTATCTGTATGCTAGCCTCTGGAAATAAAAAGGCAACCTTTGCATGTGCTTTAAGCTAGGTTCACGTGCCCACACAGGAGAATCCAAGAAATGGACATGTCTGTGCTCCTGAACATGGACATTTGGACTGGCCTCACCCTTTGGACAGGTGCCGATGGAAAATAAATGAGGCCCAGAACTGGAGGGACGAAGAGCACGGGGAAGACTGCTCCATGAGGGGAAAATGTTCCTTATACTGGAGCCCAGTATAAGACCTGGTACCAAGCAGCATCTCAGGAAAAAAAGGCCCTGGAGTCTAGCTCAGGCCTAGCCTCAGAGGGCAGCTTTCTTCAGATGGTTCCAGTAAGTCATGGCAGCAGGGAGGAGCCACAGGGGGAGCTCTGACTGCATACTGGCTCAGTCCAGGGTTGCAAGGATCAGATATCACTTGGAAAAGACCCAGGCACAAGTCACTACTAAACACCAGGAAATTACAGAAGATAAAAGCCCAAGACAATGAGAGAGGCTGGGCAAGGCTAAACCCGACCCAGGGCAGGAGAGGGGACTGCTCACTTTACTCCAGGTGTGCTGGAGATGGCAGCGGCATCAGAGTCAAGGCCCCTCTAAATGTCTGGGCATCAGGACCAACATCAGGATCTTTCCATTGAGGCTGCCTGTCCAGCAATCATGGAACATTCATTACAATCTCGAAGGAATCCAAATTCTGGGTGGCCTAAAGGACAGCCAAGTTCTCCATGGTGGGCATGAATACAAGGACTTCTAGATCCTTGGAATCTGGTCATGGAACCAGAGTGGGCCTGTTCTGGTATCACCAGAGGGTTGAGCCCCAAGGGGAAGGCTTCAGTGGGCTGGGTAGGCCCTCTTTTTTTTTTTTTATTAACCCTTATACCTTCCATCTTGGAGTCAATACTGTGTATTGGTTCCAAGGCAGAAGAAGGGTTAGGGTAGGCCATGGGGGTCAAGTGACTTGTCCAGGGTCACACAGCTGGGAAGTGTCTGAGGCCAGATTTGAACCCAGGACCTCCCATCTCTAGGCCTGGCTCTCAATCCGCTGAGCTACCCAGCTGCCCCCTGGGTAGATCTTCTTTGAAAGATTTGGGGGAGAAGATGGACAACAATTGCACAGGATAAGGTGGTGGGACTCTGTACTGCTGAAGTGCCTGACAGTGGAGGATTCGCCAATTATTTCACTTTGTCTTGGTCTGGAGGTATAACTCACATTCTAGGAAGGAGACAGCTGCTCTTAAGCGAGCTCTCCATTCCTGGAGGACCTCTGTGAGACTAGGCCCCAAATTAACAGGCCACAGGGCTCCTGGAGCAGCAAACCACTCCAACATCTTTGCCAAGAAAACCTCAAACAGGATCATGGCGAGCTGGATGTGACAGAAACTACCACCATGACAGGGCTCCCATACCTTTAAATAATACGGGTCCTTATTCATCATGTAAAAGGGATCATATGTCTTAGAATCGTAGGTTTCTAAAGATACATAACCCTGGAGGAAAGAAAGAGAACAACAGATGAGAACAAATCAGGCAAACCCAGGACTCCTCTCACTCACTCATGAGCATCAGGACATCCGTCCATTCCTCTTTCCATCAGTCAGAGACACAAACGAGCTGCAGAGAAGGTTCCGGTCAGTTTGGAATGAGCAGAATGCTTTGAGCCACTGGACGAAATCGGATGACAAGTTATCAGGACTGGTCAGAAGCATTAGCCGTAACTGGGCCTCTACAAGTGGGCGATTCAAACATCCAGCAACTGCTTCAAAAGCTCATCTTCAGGTACCCTTTGAGGAGGCAGACCCCTTGTGCCTATACCCGAGGTTGGGAGAGGTGAGTGCAGAAGGAGGCTCCCATTTCCCCTTCCACCAACTCCTGGTCCACAAAGCCCATCATCTGAGAGATTGGACTTTGGACAAACACTGCCTCTCACCAAGAGTTAAGAGAGGAGAACCAGACACGAGGAGAAAAAGTACAGCTTTGGGGCTCAACAAAGTCTTGACCCAGGGCCTGGCAGAGAATCAACTACCAAAGGAAAATCATGCTGACTCCATAAAAATAGAAAAGGACTTCAGTCCAACTAGGAGCTATAAATTCCCTCATTGCCACATGGGCTTTCTAAGCTCAAACCCACCTGCCCATGGATTCTCGGTGTGTTTTTGGAAGAGCGTTTCCTAGATGTCTGGGAGAGTGTTTTTGTACCTGCTGTACAAAGGGGGAGGGGGGGGCTAGGTGGTGCAGTGAAGAGAGCCCTGGACTTGGAGTCAAGAAGATTTACCTTCCTGAGATCACATCTGCCCTCAATACTCACTAGCTCTGTGACTTTGGGCAAGTTCCCTTAACCCTGTTGGCCTCAGTTCCTCATCTGTAAAATGAGCTGCAGAAGGAAATGGCCAACCACTCCAGCATCTTTGCCAAAGAAAACCCCAAATGGGGTCACAAAGGGTTAAACACAACTGAAATAACTCAGCAACAACAGTTCTTACTATAGAATCTTAGTAAATATATGTTTTCTAGAAGCTAACTAACTCTGGCTGGCCAATTGAGATAACTAGACAATCAATGAAGAGTACACCAGTAAGGTCTCATGGATAATAGTCCTAGATAACCATCCCCCAGCCCTCAGGGTGACCCCTAGAACCCCGAGAGGAGAAGTAAGAGCTGCTCTCTAGGGACTAGAGAGTCTGTCTGCCAATAAGAGTACACCCAGGGCCTGTGCTCCAAATCACCATTATCCCCGGCACACAACAGACACTTAATAAATGTTTGGGACTGACTTTTGAAGATGAAATCACGAAATCAAATCTAGAAGTTATCAACGCTCTGCTTTTGGCAAAACGAGGGTGCCTGCAGCCGTATGTCTTGAGCCGGGCTTGATCTCCGTTCCTCGCGTTACATAAACAGAGATGTCCTCCAATCGGAGACTAAAACCAGCCTCTGTACTTTCTTACCTGCTCACGAGGCCACGCTCCCCACCAGCCACTGTCACAGAGGCAAACGTTCATGTAAACACTTCCTCCTTTTGGGGGTCTCCTTGTGAGTCGCCATGACAACGAGCGGGCCAGCTTTTCTCCCTTGGCTTAGGTCATTTAGGCCATCTTTCTTAGTACCTGAGCTTCAGACCTTCAGGGATGGATGTCAGAAGCTTTTGGCTCCTTCATTGCTTCTCTGTGTCTTGGATTTTTCTTCGCAGCACTTCTGAGCACCTGTATTCCTGCCCTTCTTACAAGACTGCCCCCACACTTGGGGTGTATCGGTCACATCTGAGAAATCAGAAGGGGCACTTTCTTTTCTCAACCTTCCTTACCAGTTTAAGATGGGCAACATTCAAGGGAAATACCTTTTGTTCTTTTTTTTAAACCACGAACGCTATTCTGCCCAAGAACCCATCATTCCTAGTGAAGATGTGGTTCAGAAACAGAAAACCCATTCTCAGACTCTGCCTCCTTTTGGGCTGTTTGTTTCCCAAAAGCTTGCTGAACTCTGCATCTACTCTGTCTTCCACATGCCCTGACTGATGTAGCCGTCTAATTGACCTGGCCAGAAACAGAAACGAGACCTTTTTTCACCTGTTCTTGGGTGAGCCCATGCTGACTTTGGGGAGCCAGGGCCTTCCTTTGTAAAGCTTTCATGAGTTCTAGAATGTGGCTAGTACAGAACCCCAGAATTACAGAGTTGGAACAGACCTCGGAGGTGATCTAGTCCATGGTGGCAAACCTACGGCATCCATGCCAGAGGAGCCCTCAGAGCCCTCTCTGTGGGCATGAGCGCTGTTGGCCCAGCACAGCTCATTAGTAGAAAGCCAGAGGGATGCAGGGCCAGGCTGCTCCCCTCCCCATCTCCACACTCCTGAGGACATTACTGCCTCTCTCAAGGGTTCATCATCACTGACCTAGGCCGTATCTCACAGATGAGGAATCTGCGGCCTTGGACACATGTCCTCTTCCCTCTTAATCTTGGTGATGACAAACAGGTAGCTTATGCGTAGGTACTTAATAAATGCATGAACTCAGGTGCTTCCTGGACTGTGACTTTGGACATACTCTACACTCCTAGAAAAAAAATGTCACCATTGCACATAATTGAAGTGAATGGAAGTGCACTTCTCCCCAGTATACTCTCTCTCTCCGTGTCTCTCTGTCACTCTCTGTCTCCCTCCACCTCTTTTTTGCCTTGAATAAATTTGTCCAGTCATGAAGGAGGACACTGAGGTCTAGAGCTACCAGCTTTCCTCTATCTAACAAGCCTCGCCAAGAGGCTGCTCTTGTGTTTTCTCGATGGGAGGTGGCATCAGGGGCTGGCACTCAGGTTGGCTCCTCCCTGGGCTCCACTACAACAGATGCCCTCAGTTAGAAATGGGTAGGTTTCCTGGCAAACCCGAACTGTAGAGAATGAGCACAGAAACTGAGGGTTCATTTCAAGGCCTTGTGTTCCTGCAGAGCTTCTTTCTTGGGGACTACTACCCAAAGAGGCGGCACCCTTGCCCATCAACCAGGCAGAACAAGAACTCAGTACCATGGCATTCTTGAACTTCAAGTAGTCATCCAGCTCCAGGCGCTTCCTCTTTTCAATATCCCTGGGGGAACCGACTTTGTCAATGATTTTCTGCTGGAGAGGACAGGCAACGTTCTCAACCCATCTCTTGTGCAGCATCTCTCTCCTTCTTTCATTTAAAAAGTCTTGGTGCTGCAGATACTTGTCTACTTCCTAGGGAAAATGAGACACAAGAAACAAATGATTTCAAATGGTGATGGATGAGATGACCTCATCTGCTTCCTCTCACCTAAACCACAAATGGACAATTCTCTGTCACTCTAAAGCAAATCTCCCCACCCCCATCTCAGATGGCCACTGCTCCTGGACTATGATATTTCCAAAAAGAAGAGGCTCTAAGGGTCCTTCCTCTCTAGACTGAAGACACTCTTCTTTCTAGCAAGTCATCCGAAGAGAAAGGGTCCCGTGGCTTCTCCTAAAATTCATTCCTAAAGCTGCCTCTTCCCTCCTCAGGAGTCCTTTCCATGGCTAACCTCAGTCCCTCTGCCTGTAGTCTACCTTATTTACTCCTTTCTGCAGTGAAGATGAGAACTGGGGTTTCAGGTGCTCTATCTGATCTCCTTATTCTTGCCTAGTCCTAGTGGAGAGGAGGAGTCAAGGACCCAATAAGAAAAGAGCCATTATGTTTGCTCCTCCAAACAATTGACCCAAGACTTTAACAACAACAAAAAAATCCAAGTCATTTTTGAAAATGTTGAAGCTTTTTTTTTTTTACAATTAAGACAGAAATTGGCAAGGGGTCCATCCTAGAGAAGCAAAGCGGATTAGAAACTACTACTGCCCGTGTCTAGCCATCAAGATAGCTACTACCTTGGGCAGGAAGGCTGTGCCCAGCATTGCCAAGAATGAAGACATTGGACAGAAACACATGGAGAGGAGTAGATGAGGTGAAGAGTGACACCATGCTGCTTTCTGCTCCATCCAAATCCTCTCCCGAGTTCTTCCCTCAGTGGCGTCTCCAGGTGGGGAATGGCTTCTTGCCAGGCGACAACCACTAGGCAACAAAATCTGCCCACATCAACTCAGAAACAGGAAAACAATGAAACATCCTTTCTGTGTGGCACCTTCAGCTTCCACAGTGCCAGTGCCAGATTGGTGGAGAGTGTAATGAACAAATGGGTCAAACAGGGGCCTTAAGCTGATAACAAAGCTAGCAGGAGGATAATGCTGATTGTTAGGATGAAGTGAGCAACCTCAGTCGGGCTTGTAACTTGTTTATGGAAGTACAAGGATCCAAACCCTGAGAGCTGAGTGACCAGTGAATCCTGGCAATATTAAAATCCTAAATGACAAGAGCAAGCCTGAGAGGACTTACAAAGAGGACTTGCAATGCACCTCATCCTCGAATTGTCCATAAGAATGAAGCTATCAGTCAGCACTCTTCTAAATGTGAGATTCTTGACCAACAGTGAACCAATCAGATCTCCAGAGAGACAGAACCATATGTAAGTAGACATTCCTGCTAAATCATAAGGCCCAGAGATGGGGAAGCTAAAGCAAGGATAGCCCAGGGGCTCCTGTTAAAGTGGCCAGAGTTTGCTTCATGTGCCCAAAGGCAACAAATTTCGATGCTACTTAGTGGACCAACTGGCCATCACACTGGGCATCCTCACCAGCAGAGTAAGAACAAAGACGTGCCAATGTTGTGAGCTGGGGAAAAGGTTCCTCTGAAGAACACACAGAATAACAAGCTCCTGGATTTAGATGGGGTTTCATGGATCCTTTACTCCAAGACATCTGTGGACAGAAATGCACTCTATAACCTACTCACTTGAACTTGAAAATCTCTAGGGTGGAGCAGTCGACACCCTCTGAAGATCATTTTGGGAGGAAGCTCTAATTGTTAGAGTTGGGCAAGATCCCCAAGTCAATACGGACAGGAATATTTGGTGACTTCCATGTTGCAGTAATGGGCATAGGTAAGGATTGTGAGAAATAGGTCAGAAGATCTGATCTGGAATTATAAAAAGAAAGTACCAAAGATCTGTAGCATATTCAGAAGTCTTCCTGTAGGGAACATTTTCTTCCAGAAGAGTTGGGTACAGGAGTTCCAGTGAGTAGACCTAGTTTCCCTGCAGTAACTTAAAAAGGTAACAACTAACTGTTCAAAAGAAAAGAGCAAGATGATAAAGACAGAAAAACTTTGTATGGAACTATCAGAAAGCCTGAATAAATGATTCAGAGCAAAAAGTTTCCAGTTCAATGTATAAATACTAAGGGGTAGAAGAAAGTAAAAAGAGAAATATCTAGATAAAACAAACAAACAACATGGCAGCCACAACTGCATCTCTAGAAGAGAAATTAGATATCCCCAAAGAACTTTTGGAGTAGTTTGGAATCACAAGAAGGGAAACCTATCATCTAGAAGATTAGAAATATGACCAAGAATTCACGAAAGAAATGTGAGAATGGCTAACTATCAAGAAGGGAGGGGTTGGGAATCTCAGAGAAGGAGCAGACTTCAAAGGAATAGAGTGGCTCAAGCTCATTAAAAAATTGAGATGGAAGAATAAGCAAAAGGGCAAAAATGTCAAACAGTAAAACTTGGAGAAGACTTAATTTCCTATAAACCAAATCAAAAGAAATAGGGAACAAAATTCAACGAGACAATGATAGTTATCTCAGAAAAAAAATGTGAAGAAAAAAAATCTTAATATCATATTCCAGGAAACTGGGACAGGGTGGGGTGGGGGTGCGGGGACAACCAAACCCTGGGAATTCTTGAAAATGAACAGCAGAATACAAAAAAATAGAATCCATAGTTTGCTGACAGAGAGGGCCCTGAAGTTTAACTCACTCCAAAGTGTTAAGTTCCCAAACTGCTGTCTTGAAACAAAAAACAAATCCACAAGCAGCCAAGGAGCAGCAATTCACATATTCAAGATAACAAATTCAATAATGTAAGGCTATTCAACAATGATTTTAAAAAATGAAAGACATGGCTAAGATGTGCTATGCCAAAATCAATGAGAAATTAATATACACCCCAAAATGAATAATCCTGAAATTTTAACATATTGCTTTGTGAGAAAGTATAGTTCTTCAATAAGGTCAGAAAATTCAATTCTTCCTTCTGGAGAAATCCAAAACTGAGCATTGCGAAAATTAACGGTGGCATCTAGAACTAAATATAAGTAATGAATAAAGAATCAACAAGGTTTATATTCTAAAAGGAAGTGACAAGGCTGTTTTAGATTAACTCATATAAGTAAGGGTAATTGAAAATACAAAGGTTACAAATGAGAGGGAGAAAGCCTTTTAAAGAGAATGGAAGGAACAGGGGCTGAGAAGTAAAATATTTAGGAAAATAGATCCAAAGCCAGAAATCATCCAGCCAACTCCTTTATTTTACTGATGAGGAAACTGAAGTTTATAAAGGGTGAGAGATTTTATGCAAGACTACACATACATACTATATGTTTTTCAGTCATTTCAATTGTCTCTCACTTTTCATGACCTCACTTGGGATTTTCTTGGCAAAGATAAAGATTTGCCATTTCCTCCTCCAAATCATTTTACAGATTAGGAAATTGAGGCATGAGATACCTGATTTCCTTTTTCTTAATAGAGATGGACAATGGAAACATCCTTCATCTCCCTGGAGGGATAACTTCCTCCTGCCTTATAACCCTGAACATTTGGACTTCTTGCCTTGTAGACCACTGGTGGGATAGAATCAGCACCTGGTGCTTTGCCTAATGGCATTCCAAACCTCTTCTTCAGTTGAATGTTTAGCTTGAGAGGAAGAGTCTTCAACCTGAGTTACACTGTCAATGGCTTCAGCACTTGTTGATGATGGTCTATTGAGAACGCTATGGAAGTATTCAGCCCACATCTCCTGGATCAGTTCTCATCATTGTTGTTTTTCTCTTTAATGAAATTATTTGTTTCTATGATTTATTCTTTTGACCCACTCATTCTTTAGGATAAGATTATTTAGTTTCCAATTAATTTTTAATCTGTTTCCATTGGCCTTTATTGAACATAATTTTATTGCATAATGATTTGAAAAGAATACATTGAATAGTTCTACATTTTTTGTACTTGGTTGTGAGATTTTTATGCCATAATACATAATCAATTTTTTTGAAGATGCTATGTACAAATGAGAAAAATGTATACTCCTTTCTATTCCCATTTAATTTTTGCCAGAGGTCTATCATATCTAATTTTCTACTCATTTCCTTAACTTCTTTCTTGATTCTTATTTCTTTTTTGGCTAGATTTATCTAGTTCTGAGAGGGGAAAGTTGAGATACCCTACTATTATAGTTTTACTATGTCCTCCTGTAACTCACTTAACTTTTCCTTTAAAACAAGTAAATGTTTCAAACCCGGCCTAGCTGAGGAAAATTAATAAACTGCAATAATTTTTATGTGAAGCCTTTCTTATGCAATGAGTTTCAAATGTCAGCCTGTTTCCAAGCTAAAGTAATTTACTCCTAAGCCTCAAGGCATCACTGGGCTGGCTTTCGTTAAAGGCAGAATGGAGACTGTTTCTTATTTCATCTGTAAAGATCTCTCCAGAATTCTAGCTATTGAACTTTGCACAGCCACATGGCTAGGGAAAGCTTGTGTTGGTGTCTCCCTTGTAAGACCCACCTATCCTGTAATGAAGTAATGAGGGAGGAGTTGAGGGTCCCAAAGTCCAGCTCCTCTTTTGAAATATCCTTCAGTTAGTAACTGTCAGGAGAGGTCCTATGGTAGAGCTGTCAGACCAATCAGAAAGAGAACACAACTCCCTTTATAAGCAAGAGATAGGATTCACTCTGATCTTTTTGTCTAAGAGGCCAGTCAAAAAGAGCCATTCTGTTAGCAGACATTCATCTGTTAATGAACAATTTTATTCCCAGAGAAATGACCTCATATTCTTTATTGGGTAAAAATCTGAATGCCACAGAACTGAGTGACCCTGGGCAATTCCCATTGCATAGCCCTTACTACTCTTCTACCTTGGAACCAATACTTAATATCAAATCTAAGACAGAAGGTAGGTAAGGGGTTTTGGCGCATTTTTTTTTATTGCTATTATTTCATTGTCTATGGTATCTCTATGGTATCTTTCAGTATAATGCAGCTTTTTCTGCTTATCTCTTTTAATTAGATCTATTTTTGTTTTTATTCTACCATGATTGCTACCTCTGCTTTTTTCCCCCCTAACTTCAGCTGAAACTGTGTCCCAGTCCTTTAGTGTTACTCTGTGTGTGTCTCACTGTTTTAGGTGTGTTTCTTGTAAACAACATATTTTTGGATTCTGGTTTCTAATCCATTTCTCTTTTGTGGGTAAATTAACCTCATTCACATTCACAGTTATGATTACTGTACATTTCCCTCCAGCCTATTTCCCCTCTTTTTATCCTTTTCTCTCTCTTTTTACTCTATCCCTCCTCAAAAGTCTGTTTTGCTTCTGATCACTTCCTTTATTTTATTTGCTCCCTCTTTTATTAATTCCCTATTTCTTGTATCTCTTTCTCCTCCTATTTCCCTATTGGGTAAGATAGATGTCTATGCCAAACTCCTCCTTTGAACTAATTCCATGAGAACAAGGTTCAAATATCGCTCCACCCCCACTCCTGAATCCCCTCCATTGTAAAAGCTCTTCCTTGCATACCTTTGTTATATGAGGTAATTTCCTCCATTCTACTACTCTCTTTCCTCTTTCCCAATACATCACTCTTTATCACCCCCTTCGTTTTATTTTTTTTAATCTTCCCATCATTGTTGACTCATATCCATGCCCTTTGTCTATGCATATTCCTTCTAACTGTCCTAATAATGATAAAGTTCTTACAATGATCATCTTCCCATAAAGGAATTTAAAGTTTAACCTTTTAGAATCCCTTATGATTATTCTTTCATGTTTACCTTTTTATGCTTCTCTTGGATCTTGTATTCAAAAGTCAAATTTTCTGTTCAGCTCTGATCTTTTCATCAAGAATGCTTGAAAAACCTTTAATTGATTAAATAACCATTTTTCTGCCCAAAGGATGAAATTCAGTTTTGCTGGGAGGGTGATTATTGGTTGTATTCCTAGATCCTGTGCTTTCTGGAATATCATATTCTAAGCCCTCGGATCCTTTGATGTAGCTGCTGCTAAATCTTGTCTGTGACTCCACAATATTTGAATTATTTCCTTTTGACTATTTGTAATATTTTCTCCTTGACTTAGGAGAATATTCTTGGGATATTCTTGGCTGTAATATTCTTGGGAGTTTGCATTTGGGGATCTCTTTCAAGGGGTGATTGATGGATTCTTTCAATTTCTATTTTACCCTCTGGCTCTAGACTTATCAGGTCAGTCTCCCATGATAAGTTCTTGAAAGGTGGTGTCTAGGCTCTTTTTTTTTATTATGGCTTTCAGGTAGTCCAATAAGTCTCTCCTTGATCTATTTTCCAGGTCAATTATTTTTCCAATCAAATATTTCACATTTTCTTTTTTTTTTTTTTCCATTCTGTTGATTTTGTTTTATTGTTCCTTGATATCTCATGGATTCAGTAGTATCTGCCTGCCCATTTTTTTTAAATCCTTGTACTTCGGTGTATTGTCTCATAGGTGGAAGATTGGTAAGGGTGGGCAATGGGGGTCAAGTGACTTGCCCAGGGTTACACAGCTGGGAAGTGGCTGAGGCCGGGTTTGAACCTAGGACCTCCTGTCTCTAGGCCTGACTCTCACTCCACTGAGCTACCCAGCTGCCCATGCCTGCCTAATTTTAAGAAATTATTTTCTTCAAGGTTCTGTACCTCTTTTTCCACTGGGTCAATTCTATTTTTTTAAAAGTGCTTTTCTTCAGTGAATTTTGTGCTGCTTTTGCCAATTCTGTTTTATAAGGTGTTATTTTCATCAGTATTTTATATGCCTCTTTTAGCAAGCTGTTATGTTTTGTTTCATAACATTCTAGCATCACTCTAATTTCTTTTTCTCAATTTTTTCTTCTACTTATTTGAATTTTAAAATCCTTTTTGAGCTCTTCCAGCTCAAAATTCTAATGTTCTGTTAGGTTGTGTCTAATTCATATTTTTCTTTGAGATTTTTTTCATGTAGCTATTTTGATTTCATTGTCTTCTTATGAGTTTATGTCTTGCTCTTCCCTGTCACTATAGTAACTTTCTACGGTCAGGTTCTCTTTATTGTTGTTTGCTTATTTTTCCAGCCCTCTTTTTGTCTTTTAACTTCATGTTAAAATTGGGTTCTGCTCTCTGATTGGATAGGGCACTGTCCCAAGCTTCAGATTATTTTGTGCAGTGGTTTTCTGAGCTAGTTCTGGGGTTCTGTAAGTTTTTACTTTTTTCCAACATTGTATGATCTAAGGAGAGGTGCAATCACTGCTCTCCTGGCTTGTGCTCTGGTCTGTGGTCTGTGAGTGACCACAAGCACTCTTGTCCACTCTGAAACTGCTAGTCTTCCCCCTTGTCCTTGGCCTATAACCCACATCCCCGATTGAGAAATGCAAGAGTCCTGCTCCCAGTGCCAGCATAGGGTACCCTGTAATCTTCTCTGGCCAGTTGCCTGATCCCCTTACTATTTATGGCCTATGAGCTCCAGAAGCTGCTGCCATAGTACTAAATTCATTTCCCATTTTTCTCCTACTTGTCTTATTTGATTTTTTAATTCCTTTTTGAGGTCTTCCAGCACTTGAGACCAATTTCCATTTTTCTTTGAAGTTTGGCGTGTGGTTGCTTAGATCTCACCATCCTCTGTTGATTCTGTGCTTTGCTCTTTGTCACCTTAGAAATTTTCAAGGGTTAGGAGTTTCTTTTGCTGTTTGCTCATTTTCCCAGCCTTTTTTTGCCTGTGGACTGGGAATTCTGAAAGCTACTGAGTCTGTCTCCCCTACTGCTGGCTTGCAGGGCTTGGCACTGTGAGCTATTTTGCCCTGGGGCTAGGTCTTCACCACAGCAGTGCAGGTTTGAAAGGGCCAAGGGCTGTGGACTTCAGGCCTCACTGTGGGCTGGTGGCAGGGCCCGGGACTTCAAGGGCTAGGTCTGGGGTGCTCTGTTGTTGGTGTAGCCCGTGTCCTGGAATCCCCAAGTTGGCCTATGCCCAGGCTTAGAACCTGGATCCATAGGTGGTGGGCTGGTTGGCCAGCACTCCTCTGTATGCAGTTTGGCTTCTGGTTCCCCTTTATCCCTCTGTGGCTCTCTCTGGCTCCCTTTCAAGTTGTGTTCAGCGGGAGAGCCCCCTCACTCTGTCTCACTGTTGTTTTGAGGCACTTTTTAAAGATTGATTTAGAAGGATGGTCACAGCGATTTGGACTTTCGCTGCTCCTAAGCCCCCATCTTGGCTCTGCTCCTCCCATTGTACTAATTCAGACACTCCCAGGGGTCTCTCCTGGCTGGCTAGGGCCCAGCTTCATTGTGCTCCACTCTCCCCCTAGAGGGATAAACCTCTCCTGTTGTCTCGGACTGCAAAACTATTTCCCGCTGTCCGTTTGTTGGTTCTGCCACTCTGGAGCTTGGTGAAAGATATTCTTTTAAAGTGAAAGTTTAGAGCGGAATCTGCGGGATCTCAGGGGAGGCCTTCAGTGACTGCCATCTTGGCTCCAACTTCCTCCTGCCAGAAGGTGACTCTGAAGCTTGTTACCTGGGCTATGCGAGAAAAGGTTAAAAGGACGGAGGAAGAACAAGAGAGCATTTAAAACCCTTTTAGTTTGTGGGGAGGGTTACGAAGGAGAGGGTGGTTGTTTTGGGGTGGGCAGGAGGGGTTGGCGAGACTGCAGCTCTGCAGGAGTAAGACTCCTGGTGGATCATTGAGGGACCACTTGGAAAGTGGAAAACCTCTTCCAAGCAATGGACTCCCTGAAAAAGAGAATGGAGCAATGAGAATCCAGTGACTCCAGAAGTCAGAAAGAAATACAGAGCAAAGGCAAAAGAGTGAAATAAGAGAAGGAAACACGAAGTATCCATAATATGAAAAACGACAGACCTGAGACCTGGCGACAGGAGAGATTACGTGAGAATCATGTCATGGATTCCAATAGCTATGACCCAATAAACAACTTTGGACCATATTCCAAGAACTCAGAAATCCCAAATATTAGAACTAGAGGACCAAATGGAAATAGAAAGAATCCACCAATCACCTCCTGAAAGAAACCCAAACTGACCCAACCCCTCGGCCCAGGAAGTATCTATCATAGAGCAAAAAGCTAGAGCTTACAAATCAAAGAAAAACAGTACAAACAGTAGAAAAAGGAGAACTCAAGAATCAAGCAACCACAGTCAAGATCTCATGAGACTCACCTGCGAATGCCTTAAAGGACAGAAAACCTTAGACTACGCCCAAGGTCACAGGGCTGCTTAAAGAAAAAGGCTTCTCTGAAACGTCGAGTCTTAGAGGGCTTCCTGGCACACAGAGAAATGGAGGGCCTTGTCTAGGGCCACTCAGCCAGGAGAGATGGGTTAGCGGCGAGAACCGGACCCAGGGGTCCAAGTCTCGAAGGCCAGCTTCCTGTCCCCAAGCCATCTTGCCGGACAAACACAGGAGTCAAGAGAAACCCCGATTCTAGATCGTTGTCGCTCACCTTTATGACGTAGTTTTCTCGGCACAGGATGGTCTTGACAGCAGCATCGATGTCATCCTTGGCCAAGCCCTAGAACAGAAATGACCTCAGATGTTAGCACAGTGGGGCCGTGGATGCTTTCCTGAGAAGTTTTGGGCAAATCCATCGGGTGTTTGAGGGGACAGGGGAAGGGAGGCACCCAATGGAATGCCACTGGACAGAGAGGCCAAGAACATGGATTCGAATCCCTGTCTGCTACCTACTTCCCGTATGACCTTGGGCAGGTCCCTTAACTCCATGGGCCTCGGTTGTCTTCTCTGTAAAATGTCTGAGGGCCCTCCCAGGATGGGATTTGTGGTCCTGTGACTAGTCACTACAGAGACATCCAGAAATTCATAGGAGGCTCGTGGCTTCAGGGGTCTGGACGCAACAGTAAAGACGGCCAGAAAATCATGAATCAGGAGAGTGCCTGGGCCCAGAGTAGCCATTCGTGATGTTCGGTGTCGACCCAATGGGAGCAGGGCTGGAAGAAGGTCCTTGGGGAGCGCCACTCAATGGCTGCCCTAGGGAGGCGGTGCACAGGGGGTCCCAGGAGAGAGAGGGCCTTGACCCAGAGGCGGATGGAGAGACAGGGCGGCCAGGAAGGGCCCGGCAGGGGAAGCCTGGGCTGGCTCAGAGAGTATCGGCCGCAGGCCTGCAGGCTTCCAGGCATGAGGGAGAGCCCATGGTCAGGCCTCACCTGCAATCCTGTGGCCACTCTAAGGCCACTGGGCCCTCCTGGAGGTGTCCAGAGGGCTTAGACCAGGGTGGGAAGAAGCCCCCCTATCGTGCCATATTTGGAGGAACGTCCTGTGGAAGAGAGTCGCGCCTCGTGCCGCTCAGGCCGGGGCCGGCGAGGGGAAGTGGGCTGTGATGCAGAACTTCCCAGAGTGGATGGCAGCCCTCCAGGGAGGCCCGCTGAGCCCTAGCTGGCTGTGGGCCATGAGCGAGTGAGAGGCGGCTGCCCAGCTCTCTCCCGGGTCACGGCTCGGATCCTTCCAATGCCGCCTGAGGACTTCCTAGCCAAACACTCAAGTCATTTCTCCGACCAGCCCCAGCCCCGACACCAGCACTTTGGCCTCAAGGTGACCTGCAGGCGCTTCCACTTCAGGAGGACAGATGGAAGGGAGAGGGACGGCTCTGAGGGGGGAACTCTGGGTCATTCACTGGAATCAGGGGGGCCTTTGAAACGGGGAACTAAGTGCGCGAGGGGAGAGAGCAGAAAGACAAGAAGCTCGCGCTCGGACGCGGTGAACTTAAGATGCTGAGGCACGTCCGCTCGGAGCGGCCAGAGGTCATGAGAGGCTGGACTAGAGCTGGGGAAGGCTGGCCTGGAAATGGAGGCTTGGGAGGCCTCTGTCACTGCTGGGCTGCCCAGGAGAACTGTCTAGGAGGGGAAGGCCAGCAGCAGGCTGCTCCTAGGCCCCTTTGAGGACGGCAGGCTGTGGGAGGCCGTCACCCCGATCCCAGGCCTGTCCAAGCCCATCAGGCTCCAGGAGAGGAGGGCGGCTCTCGGCTCACGCCTGCCTATCTGACGTCCAGCCACCCCTGAGGGTCGCCTCTCATTTCTGGGCCTCCTCCTAGGGGCTGCCGCTGCGGTATGTTGTCTAACCAAACCAGCCTCCAGTCCGTCCCACTAGAACCCGGAGCTCTACCCAGCGGGACCAGCCAAGGACACCCCAGGTCCTGGTGGCCCCCTCCTCCATACCTCCACAAAAGGGGCCTCCTGTCCTTCCAGATTCTCGTTGAGGCTTCTTTGTGGAGAAAAATCAGCAAAGTTTGGGTTCCGATTCACTGGGGGCACAAACGGCAGCCCTAGAAATGAGACATCTTCGTAATCTACCTCCCAGGCACCAAGACCAGACAGAACTAGGATTCTACAAATGGGCACAGAAGGGGACTGGGGCTTGCCCGGAGTCAGGAAGCTCTGAGTTCAAATCCAGACTCAGACACTTCCTAGCTGTGGGACCCTGGATAAGTCACTTAACCCCACTGCCTAGCCTTTCCTACCCTCCTGCTTTGGAACTGACATACAGTATTGATCCAAAGGCGAGAGGCAAGGGGTAAAGAAGGAAGGAAGGAAGGAAGGAAGGAAGAAAGGAAGGAAGAAAGAAAGAAAGAAAGAAAGGAAGAAGGAAAGAAGGAAAGAAAGAAAGAA
>NC_058130.1:799010008-799045747 GCF_016433145.1 Gracilinanus agilis | reverse complement strand
GCAGAAACACAAATTATGTCATATCAAAACACAAAGATTCTCAATAGCTTCCAAACAGAACAAGGCTAAGGTCGAACTTCAGCTGGGTCCTTGTCAGAAAGCTGTGACAGGTAATATTTTTTTTGGGCCGAAATGCCCGTCCTGGAGGAATTTATGACCTTGAGTGTCTAAACTACTTTTGAAATAAAAACAGTTGTATTTCTGACCAAAGGAGAGAATGTTAACCTCTTAACTACTGGTTTGCTAGGAGCTTAAAGCTTTTCATTAAGGAAAAGGGTGGATCAGAAAAGGAGTCAAAAGAGGAGTCTCAGATTTTTATCTATTTGAGACTTTATCTTATTGGCTTCCCACATATTTCCCCCTTTTCTTTAAATTAAAATGATTTATTACACAGGAAAATTTTTAATAATGAAAGGAGTCATCAATTAGTTATAATCATCAGCTATAGCTGAATCTGATAGAATTTACAGATCAAGCTGTTTATTTATGGCTCTCTACCTGTCTTCTCTTTTTGTTTTAAATGCAGGGATTGTAGCTCAATTTGAATTTGAATATTTACCCTTTTTGTTTAAATTGAAAAGGGCTTCCACCTGTTGGGCTGTGTGAATTTCTCCTAGGAGGGCCAAGGGAAACTTTTAAGTTACACAAATTTGGGGATAAAAAGAAGAGGACAAAACCAATGATTGAATGATTGCTAGGCGCATTGACAAAAAGCCAATTAGGAGGCAGTCCCTTTTGGCATAAGAGTGTACATTCAAAACAAATGCATTCAACTCCCCATAGTTCAATTAACTGCACCCCGAAATTCATTTTGGATCTTCATGATTCAGTGTAGGTTTCTGCAGGCATCTTCATGGTGTCTTCTCCAAACAGGTTCATCGTCTGGATTCTGGGGAGATGGCAAATTCCTTATCCTGAAATTACTCTCAAAAGAATTTAAACTTTACACTATAGATTATAAAACATACATTCTCCCCTAAAGAGGGTTAAGGCTAACATCCATATCAGCTAAGAATACATGGCTGAGTTTTGGGGTTGTGAGAATCAATTGTCAAAAGAAATTTTAAAAATTTAAAAAATCCAAATAGAAGAGAGGAGAAAGAAAAAAAAATAACTTGTGAATGAAATGTAAAATATCAAAGTCTTATGTGCAAAAATGTAGGGAGAAATAAACTTATAGCAAGTCCTCGAATCAAGGCCCAAGTAAAGTGATTTAAGCAATTGTGTAATTACTCATTCAGAAGCCAAGGCTACAGAAAGTTGCCACACTTATAAGAGAAAGAAAAAGACTAAATTTTTTGTGAGAAATGGAAGTGTCTTTCCCTGGTCTGATTTGCCTGCATTTGAGCCAGGATGATGGCCAACCTTTGATACTTAACTAGGATGAAGCTCAAGGAAGTCCAGCCTCTTAACATATGTTAGAAAAGCTGCAACCCTGAACCCCAATCTCTAAATTCAAGTTCTTCAGTATTGGCATGAGAAAGTTTTATCAATCTTTTTTGACCTTGTGGTACTAGGCACTGTGCAGTTTCTCACCAATCCCATTGGCCTGGGTGGTCTCCTTGAACTTGTGGCTCTTTTGTTCCCTTCTCCTGGAATCAGAATCATTAATTATAGTCCCATAATATTTACCAATTCATGGCAGATTTCCATAGACTAAGGCTTTGTGGGTATGCATTAATATTAAACTTATATTATTATAAAATAAAAAATGATTAATATAGATAATATGTACTTTAAATATAAGAAATGAGAAAAGGGGGGAAAAGTCAATTATTCTATATAAAAAAATAAAAGGAAAATCAACAAGAAAATTAAAAATTCAGGGAAAAATACAATGTTTTTTTAAAAGTAAAAAATGTTTTAAAATTCAAATATATATATATTATATTATATATATATATGTATATATATATATATTATGTTAGATTTAGTGAAATGTCTTTTACCCAAAAAATCAGATCCATTTCTTGCATGAATAAAATAAAACCTTGACCCTCATATAATTCTTGGGTATTGTTTGTTTCTTTGTATTTGTAATTAGTTATTCCAATTGATGTTCAGAAATTATACAAATAAATTAATGTACAAGAGATTCAAACTAACTTTCCTTGAAACAACACTTGGGGTAAGTATAGTAAACAGTGTAACATATTGGCTTGCTATACATATTCAAATTTCTGGGGCTTCAATTTTTATATCACTTTGCTTTGAATATGGCAAAAAGAGGGAAGGGAGTATTAACATTGTTTGACTTGAGGTAAGAGTCAGAGAGTAAGATCAGTTATATAAGATCAGTTATATCTTTCTTTTGAATGGTGAATCGAATTCAGTGATCCATAAATGAGTAATATCAGTTGCAAATCCAATGACTTTTACCTTAAACAGTAATTATTACCAATAGCATTTGAAAGGTTTCCAAGATTTACATACCCAATGAAAAACTCTAATGTTACAAAACATGATAGACAAATTTTCTTTTCAACAATTAATGTATAAATTATCTGGTAATTCTTTTCAGTAATACTGAAAAGAAAATTTACCTATCATATTTTGTAACATTGAAATTAAGTTTTCATTAATGTTATCTTGATTAGAGAGGGTTAAGACAGGGCGCTGGTTATTCACTTAATTCATTGTGATAGTCAATTTAAACTTTTAGTTCATAATAAAAATCATATATTATTGTAAATAGGCATGATCAATTTTTAACAAATAGTTTTTACACATAGTTTACATTTAAACATATGTTTTCAGTTTTCGCAAAGTAAGGTATATGTTTTGAATAACATTCAATAACAATTTTGTTAAAACCCAATATTTGTATCAGCTTTGCTTGCAATATTATTGTCCAAATCACATCAAAATTCAATGAGGCTGCTAATCACCCCTTTAGGTTCTAAATTTACTGTAAGAAAGGGATTAATAAGTTTGTTAGAAATTCTAAGTTTTTAGAAGTAAAGAAAATTCCTTTCCTCAGTTTTTTTATCCTCTATGACTATTTAAATTATTGTACTTGTAAGATCTACATGTTTTGATCTTGATATAAAATTACTCTTCAAAGGATATTGATTTAAAACTTCAAAATTTTCAACCAGATACTTTGGAATATTCCTACATTTGCAAATAATAGTCTTATTTCAGGTTCCTTAGGATTACTGAGATGATCAATTTTTCTAGTTAAATGCATTCTTCAATTATGCTGTTATAATACTAACAAGCTTGTTAATTAATTATAATTGCATCAAGATCACTACAAAGTAAAAGATATTATAATGATATTAAAGCCATCACAATCAAGTATATATTAACTATGAAACCAGATTATTATGAGTGTTATGCATTTTGTTATAATTTTATATTTTGTTATAAAAAAGTAAGTAATCTGAGTAGGGTCAACGAAGGCAATTTGGGTGTGAGGAAAGATAATGGGAGTATAGGGCATTATAAGGTGATTGGAGGAGGAATGAAGGTATGGGAAGGTATATAGGAGATAAGGGAAATGGCTTCTAATAGATCAGTTCTACATTGAATCAGGTACCTAAGGTTTGCATGTTGGGTAAAATCTAAGTCCTGGTGGACCAATGGCCAAGATTCTAAATTTGGGTTCGTTGAGGAATTTTTCCTTTTCTGAGGAAGAGTAAAATTCCCCTAAAAGAAATTCCACATCATCGAAAGTGGGATTAGTGTGAACACCCTCTTTAATTCGTTTATACTTTTGAAAGGTTTTTCAAAAAATTTTGGAAAACGTCTCTTCAGCACCTCCATGTCACTTGGGGTGAATGCTTTATATGTTTTCACGTGTACCACCCCTTCTCCAGGCTGTACGATGGTTCTATCTATGATTGTTAACAGAGAGACTATTCAATTTGTGGATGTTTGGTTGTTATTGGGCTTTGATTTGTTAGAGGTATTATTCCCGAGGTATTTGGCCTCCACAATCTCTAGCTGGAGAATTGTGTGTTTGTCCAGTTCCTTTCCTTCCCTTATCTATTTCAATACTTGGAATAGTAGTTTGATGTTATCTACTAGTTCCCCAGAATCAATATCTTTCTTTTGTAAAGTAATTGAGTTAAACCATTGCCACAGGTGAGAGAAAACATTTTTTGAGACCATAAGGAATTGCCAGATTTTTAGGATTATGGCTATGGCTGTTGGGATAAAGCAAATACATTCAGCCAGGGTCAGAGCACACCATTTATAATAATCGTAGATGTTCAGTAGTTGTTGCACGAAATTAAGGACCCTTATAAACCAAAAATCCACCATACCCTGCATTAGGGACCAAGAAATCATTGAGATGCTAGATAGGATGAATGTTATCCTAGCTAGCTTCATTTTGGTTGTTTCAGAAGATTTTAGGTAGTTCACTAACTTTGCTCGCAAATTAATGTTATCAAAAAGTAAGTAAAAATAATCTGAGTGGGTCAAACGAAAGCAATTTGGGTGTGAGGAAGAATAAAGGGGATATTGGAGATAATAAGGTAATTGGAGGAGGAATGAAGGTATGGGAAGGTATGTGGGAGATAAAGGAAATGGGGTATGTAGGAGAGGGCAGCTCAAACAGGTTTATTCTCAGAGGCTTGAGACAGAGAATACAGGGAGGAAATTAGGTAAATAAGTAAGAAATGTTTAGGTTTGGCTGGAGGGTTTCTCTCGTTAGTTTCTCCAGTCTCTTTTGGGAGGAGTCGAGAGGGCCCCTCCCTGCCAGTCAAGCTGATGGCTGGAGGAAGTCTTGGGTAGGTACTTCCTGTCCAGATGGATGCCCGAGTTTTCTCAAGAAATAAAAGAAAATGATTCCTTCCTCTTGAGCCCTTGTCTTAATTTTCGACACAATGACTCACCACAGGGTTTGAATAGGTAACAAGGGGATTTATTAATACCAGGGTCAGTCAGAAGGGGAGAGGGTTCAGGGTTTTCTAACTGCTGCTAGGGAGAGGGGTGAGGATGGGGGATGGGTCTCAGAGAGGTTTAGACTGAGAGAGTCCGGCTCTCCCAGTCAGGAAGATTTGATTGCCTTTTAAGTAAAGTCTCTATCAAATCATTAAAACTAGGGGTAACTTATTTGAGGATATTCTACTTACCTATAGAAACTAAGCCCACAACGTCTAATCACCAAGCCCTCCCTTCCACCAGGACCCAAAGGAAATTCAGGGAAGGGGAGGGATGGAGATAGGAGATCAGGGAGAGGTCCAGAGAAATGAGATAGGTCCAAATTTCCCCAAAACAAAATAAGCACAGGCCAAGGCTGAAGCAAAGCCAAGCCGAAAGGCCAAAGCAAAAGCCTCCAACCACAGCGAAAGCCAGAAGGCCAAAGCCCCATCAGTTGGAACTTCACCTCTATTTATAGCTTTAAGTTCTAACTGACTTTCTGAAGATTCTCAGATGTTTAACTGACTTTTTGTGACCGTTAGAAATTACAGAAGCAAAAAGTTTCTGTTAGCCACCTCGCATTACATGCATTTTGTTATAATTTTATATTCTGGATTTGAATGCATTATTTCTGAAAATAATTATAGTCAGAAACTCTCCCTCCTATGTGTTGAAGGGGTTAAATTATTTTTGAAACATGTCCAAGGCTACTGTAGCCCCTTCTCAAGCAGCTGTGCTCTTTAACTCTTTAGTTACCAAGTTTATAAAATTTGCCTGATTATTTTAAAACCTTGATGATTTATCACTTCCAAATGAATATTAATTTAAACTTGACTACATCCAAATTGTCCCTGATTAAAACTTCTTAACGATTCCTACATATACGAGTTACTCTTTTAGACCCCTGCTTAAAGAAGAATAAAGCCTGTCGTCTGGCCTCTCTATACCTTAGGACAAATCTACATACCTGATCAAATATTTCTTTTAAATCATGAACTAGTATCCTTATATAATTTGCAATCCTCAAATTCAGTTTGATAAGCATTTTGTGGCAAATCTAATTATTTAAATCCATATTTTACACACTGCAAGTCTTAATAGATAACTTTTCCAATATAAATTTTGTGCACATTTAAAATGAACTGAAATTCCATTTTCTAACTGGTAGTCAATAACTTGTACTATACCATCAGTATAGCCTATTCAAAATTGATGGTTCTGATCAGCTAAGAAAGTTTTAAATTGAGTTCTGTATTTCAGTACACAATTCAGAATCATTGCTTTTCTGTCTGAATAAGTTTGTTCTTAGATTGTATTTAGAATCCTTGGCAGTTTTGTTTAAATATACATCTCAATATTTAACCTGTTGATAGAATTTGGTGGTGGGATCAAATCTGTCCCCTATTTTTGTCTTTATGATTTCCGCGTTCCCTTTCTTATGGCCAGTAAGAAATGGAAGAAGAAATGTAGAAAATTATCTTGTTGATTCTCACCTTAATGAGAGCAGAGAATATGATTTCTTGTAATCAATTAAATTCTCTTAGAGTTTAAAACACTCAGAAATCCATTAGAGATATATTTTTCTGAATTTCTCAAACTCCTCTGTCTGTCTTTCCCATTCCTCTGGAATGAATGAGAAACAGATTTATTTTCTCCAAAATTCCATTGTGATCACAAACAAAACCATAAAACTTAAATTACAAACAGATCATAGACACGTAAACATAACATATAGACACACAGACTGATCAAAGACATATTTCCCTGGCATTTCATGCATACTCTAACAAATATATGACATCCTATCCACAGATCAATAAATCACATCTAACATGGTTAAAGAAATCTGGAGGAAAAAGAAAGTTTATTATTCAGAAAAACAGTTGGATGAATTCTTGGATTAAATTTAGTCATTGGTGGGTCCGGTGGTTGGCCTCCTTTCCATCTTCTCCGAAATCTCTTATTAGGTAATCTGTAACCATTTCAATGGAATTTGGAATTATAATTTTTCTTCCAGTGGTAACCTTTGTCACATCTGGGACACAAAGAGTTAGGGGCATTGGAACAAGAGCTTTGTACAGCCTTCGAGCCCTTAATCATTTCAGAATATGTTTTTCCTTTCAGGGCTGCCATGATGGCTATACCCTGTATATATACTGGAATAAAGTTCTCACAAGCTTTCATATAGTCATTAATAGTCCCAGATTCTTTAACATTTTGAAGCATGCTCTGACATACCTTATTGGCATTGTTGTAGGCAAACTTTCTGACTATTATCTGAGTTGAATATTAATCATTTGTATATTTTTTTACTTCCTGATTTAATCTTTATATAAAATCTTTATATATTTCCTCTGGGCCTTGTCTAATCTCTGCCAAACTCTGCCAAAGTGTCTTAATTACAGGAATTCTTTTCCATGCCTTTAAGACACACTTCCTACATTGAATTAGAGCCTTCTCTAGGTAAATTAATCTGATCAGCATGTAATTCCCATTCATCTTTTCCAAGTAACATTTCTTTAGTAACTCTGATGCCCTCTTTCTTATTAATGGCTCCTTTCTGTTTTGCCAATTCGTCAAATTCTGATTTCCTAAAAAGGTAGTCCCCTCTGGAAAGGGAATATCTTGCTGTGTGATTCCAATCAAATGGGGTAATCCAAAGACCTTCTAAAGTCTCCACCAAAGTTAAAGTGTATGGATAAGCAGGACCATATGAAGCACAAGCTGTCTTAATTTCTTTTAACACTTTGTAGGGAAGAGGCTCCCATGTGGGAGCTACTTCTTCATCATCATCCAATTCATCTGCTCTAAAAATAACTGGGAAACAGCATGACATGTCTCCATCCTTCCGAGCATTTTTTAATGCTCCTTTGAACCCTATATTCCAGGGCTATGTCTGCGAAATTGGAGCTTCAAGTGGCAGAGGCTCCTCTGCTTTTTATCTCTCTTTCCTCTTTGGAAGAGAGGTTTTTTAGGTGGAGGAGGGTCTGCTGCTAGTGGCTTTTTCATTGAGATTTTAAAGCTTCAGGTTTGATTTACAAGAAGCCTTTTCCTCCTCCTCTGATTATAACACTGAAACCTTAAATATTTCTTTCTCTGTATTCTGACTAGATAACAAAGATGTCCTTCCAGCAGCTGATGAAATTTTTATTGGCACTTGTTCTGATCCGTGCTCAGTATAGTAATTTTTCAAATCATTGCCAACTTTTTGCCAGAATTCTAAGGGAATCCACGGGCTACAATTTTGAATAAGATCAAGAAACTTAGTGAGCTGTTCTTTACTAATTTTTACTCCCCATTTCCTGAGGGCGTGCTTAGTTATATCAATAAAAAGAGTTCTTTCCTTTGATTCACTGTGTCCCATTCTGTTAATCTATTCTTTTACTTCTAGTGTCTTCCCTTAATGGGAGAGTTCTGAAAACTCTGGATTTCTTGCCCTTCTTCAGGTAGAAACTAAACCGTCATAATTTGGGAGTTGTCTGAGGGGGAGGGCAAATCTTTACCTGTATCCAGCATTCCAATGTCCCTGTGATCAGGTGTAAATCTCGAGATCTTTTTATCACCTCCAGATATTTGATAATGACAGTTTAGTTGATAAGAAAGAAGAGGACACGTCTTTCTGACAGCTCATCATGCTGCTGCTGCTGCTGTATCTCTTGCAGCATGGAGTTTATTATATATGCTTCAAGACTCACTTTACACAAAAGAACCCCCCAAAACTTCGCATTTGCACAGAAACACAAATTATGTCATATCAAAACACAAAGATTCTCAATAGCTTTCAAATAAAACAAGGCTAAGGTTGAACTTTGGCTGGGTCCTTATCAGAAAGCTGTGACAGGTAATATTTTTGGGGGGCCAAAATGCCCCTCCTGCAGGAATTTATGACCTTGAGTGTCTAAACTACTTTTGAAATAAAAACAGTTGTATTTCTGACCAAAGGAGAGAATATTAACCTCTTAACTTCTGGTTTGCTAGGAGCTTAAAGCTTTTCATTAAGGAAAGGTGTGGATCAAAAAAGGAGTCAAAAGAGGAGTCTCAGATGTTTATCTATTTGAGACTGTTTCTCTTATTGGCTTCCCATAGATTAGGATGAAGGGAAATGTTGAAGAAAGGAAACTTTTCACTTTAAGCTGTCCCTGAATTATACACTGAGATGTCACATAGCAAAAAAGGGGGGGAGCAAATATGAAACAAAATGGAGTTTGTTATGTCAACTCTTAACAGATGACTTTTAGCCCTTTAAAAAGTGATCTTTCAGTAGTTATATGGACTGCTCAGTGCCACTGTCAGCACGATTGGGATTGGTCAGCTCCATTGTTTGCTAAGACTGGTCAGCATCATTGAGCAGTATTGTTGAGAATAGGCAGTGGCAGCAGGACTGGTAAGTAACACTGGTCACGTTTTACTAGGGAAAGCCAACTTGAATGATGGTTTGGTGGTGATGGGATTATGCAGGGAGGAAGAAGGAAATGGACATTTATATAGCACTTACACAGTGCCGGGTTGGGTCAAGCAATGTACAAATAGTATCTTATTTGATCTTTACAACAGCCTTTCAACATAGATGCTGCTATTATCCCCATTTTACAGGTAAGGAAACTGAGGCAAATAGCTTTTAAGTGACTTGCCCAAGGTCATACAACTAGGAAATATCTAAGGCCAAATTTGAACCCAGAGCCTCCTTTCTCTCTGGCTCACTTTCCAGTGAGTTGCAGCTGCCTCTGCTGGATCCATCTAAAAAGTGCATTCATTTATTCGCCAATATATGTGGAGACTAGTTAAAGCTTCTTGGTCATTTATATTGAGACTGAGCAGCGGGAATGACTCAAATGATCTGTGAATGTAATGAAACACTGTTGTGCTGCAAGAAAGGATGAAAAGGGCTATGGTGGAGAAACCAGGGAATATGTGTCAAGTGAACAGAACCAGAAGAAGAATCAGTGTAGTAACAACAGTATTGTAAAGACTTAAGAATTTATTGGTGCAATGACCCATCCCTTAGCTCGAAGAATGCCCAGATGAAGGGGTCTCACCATCTCAGGCCCTTCCACCCTTGTGGGGGATGATGAACTTGTAAAACCAGTTCCAGCTCTGCCAGTTGCTCTCAAACAGTTCTCAGTGGATCCATTCAACCTCTTGTGGAATAACTGAATAAAAAGAAGATCCCAGAATGTCAATTTGGGGATAGGCGTCCATACCTTCTCTTCCTACCAGTTCTCATGCTGGGGTGCCCAAAGTGAGATCCACAAGCAAGAAAGCCAATTAGTAACTCCCCAGATCAGACCTCTTGGGTTCTAAAAGGAGACTAAAGGGATCACCAGCTCACTGCTGCCATTCCACAAGCTGATGCACAGGTGTTGGTGCTTGTGTGACTTGCCACAGTTGGGGAGAAGCTCATGTTCTATAGCATCAGATTCAAACATCTTCTATGTGGAATCACTCTGGAGAACCCCAGCTGCCATGTTACTCACGTGTGACCTAGTTGCTATTCTGGGGTACTTGGCAGTGGGGTTATAGAGGACTATCGTCTCTAGTGTCCACCTGCCACCCATCACTTCCCTGTGACTCCAAGGGACACACACTCTAGTAAACCATCTTGGCACATGAGCTAATGCAGAGGGTAACCAAGAGGCCTCAAACCCATGGCAGAGTTGGGGGGGAGGGAAGTGAGGTCTCCTGCTAGAAGGGACAGATGAAGAGAGTTCCTTCCAGTGGCCGCAAAGGTAGCTGAAGCAGGCTCTGTGGAGCTCTTGGTGCTTGGTCGGACATGGAAGTCACCAGGGTCATCTACTATATCTCAATCCATCATCAGTCATCCTCACTTTTGTCTCGACACTGGACTTGGAGGACTCTGGAAGAGAGAAGGGAGGTGGATGAATTTGTGCAACTTCTGCCTCACTTAAATCCAACTCATGAGCAAGTCAAAGCGCCCTCCTTGTGATGTCCTGGACCTCTTAGAAGACAAAGGACCACGCACAACAACGAACAAGGAAGCATGCAAGATGACTCCCAATCCTGCATCCTTTTGGACTTCGGAAGGGATGGGAGCAGAACGACTTAAAAAAGAGAGTGCTGAGAATCACAAAGTGTTTAGAACTAGACCAGTTTTGAACAAAGGTCACCGGACTGTCACTGTCGGTATTCTAAATGGGAGATCTTTGCCCAGTGGTGAATGAGGACAAATCATGCAGATAAGCAGGCTGACGTGTGGAAATGGGGTTATTGTGTGCTGTTTGGTCTGGGAGGAGAGCTCCAAGAGACCCACTGGACGTTCGGGAAACCTTTCTCCTCATGAGAGCTGGGGAAGACATCGTTTCCCTTTTTGTCTGGACATCTCTGGGTTCCCTAGCCTTAGCCTTCAGGGTGAGTTCTCTCCCTGTACTGCTCTCTCCTTCTGGCTGGCTGGGCTCCTCCATCAAGGGGATCAATGATCCACATGCCTTTGGGAAGCTAGGAGGAAGTCCTGCCTCTGTCATGTCCACAGTACAGTCTCTGAATGCCCTCAGAAGGGGAGCCCCCTGGCAGCAGGGTCTGGACTGCTTTTCTGTCCGTATGCCCAGCACTTGGCACACACGCAGGGCTAAATCAAGGTTGTGTAATTCATTCATTTCCCTCTCTTATTCACAGGTCTTCCTAAGGCTATTTCCTCCCCTGCCCCAGAGCTGACCAAGAATGAGCAACATCCAAAACCTCCTGCTCGACTCCCTCCTGGGCACAAAGCATGTGGACAGTGCTGCCATCATCAAGATTCATGAGCGTACTGTCTTAGTGTGCTCGCCAGGGTTTAATGTAAGAAAAGAAGGCTGGGGACAAGAATGGGGAGAGCCAGGGCAGAGAGGGATTTGCTAGGGATGTCCTGGCTTCTGAGGCCACACAGACTACTACAGGGCCTGGAGTCAGGAAGATGCAAGTTCCCATCCAGCCTCAGACACTGACCAGCTGGGTGACCCAATCCCTGAGCCTCTTGTCTGCCTCAGTTTCCTGAACTGTCAGATGGGGATCCTACCAGCCCTGTCTCCCAGGGCGGTTGTGAGGACCAAAGGAGGTCATATTTGGAAAGCTCTTAGCTCAGCACCTGGCACAGTGGAGGCACTTACTAAATGCTTGTCCCCTTCCCCTCTGTTGCCCTAACAACTGCAGATCTCACCCAATGATGTCCGTGTGCTCATCAATGGATTCTCCAAGAACCCTCAGCAAGTGCGAAGGGATGGACTGTACTTCAGGGAGAAAGATTATGTGTGTGTCCGAGCAGATGAGCGCTCCCTTTATGCCAAGCAGGTATGTGGCGGACAGGCCTTTGGGCAGGAACTGGTACGTTCTTTAATGTGGCATGTCTCCATACTGAATGTACTGGCAGCGAGTGTAAGTTGCTGAACTGAGCTGACTTGCTGCCAGGTTGTTTCCAGAACACTTGGACCAACAGTTTACAGCTCCACCAACCATGCATTAGTGTCCCTTGTTTGGTTGTGAGCTCTTCTGCCCTCCGTAGACCTGATGGAATTTCTCCCTTATTCCTCTTATGTCACCTTTTACATCCAAGTTTTATATCCATTTGGAATTT
Organism: Gracilinanus agilis; assembly: GCF_016433145.1. Lineage (NCBI taxonomy): Eukaryota > Metazoa > Chordata > Mammalia > Didelphimorphia > Didelphidae > Gracilinanus > Gracilinanus agilis. The sequence goes on along the minus strand of NC_058130.1, from coordinate 799,033,311 downwards.
ATTTTGATATACGGTGTGATACATTGGCCTATACCCGATTACTTCCAAATTGCTTTCCAGGTTTCTCAGTTATTCTTGTCAAATAGTGAATCCTTTCCCCGAGGACTGGGGTCTTCAGGTTTATTGAACGGTAGAGGTCTTGTATCTCATGTCCTCCCCCAGCTGACTTCTCATTTTAAACTAATACCAAATCATTTTAATGAGGACTGCTTTGTAGGCTAGCAGGAAGTCTGGGATAACTCGGCCCGCTGCCCAAATTTTGCAAGATAGATATTGAAAAGGACGTTTCCTGTTACTGCAAAGAGTTTCTGTAATATTAGAACTTATTTTGGGGGAACATGTGATAGACTTGATTTGTAAATACTGCTGGACCTGGGATTTCTTTGTTTGGGAGTTCATTTGTGACTTTGTCAGTTTGGGTACTGGGTATTTTTGTAAGTGTTTATAAATAGGTTCCTCTTAGTTATCAGTTTTTTATGTTAGCATCTAAGTGAAAAGATGGTAGATCATTTTCTCTTTGGTTCTTGTGAATTTTCCTTTTTCATTTCTAGTGCAATCTGGTTTTCTTTTAAACTCTTTTAAAAATCAGATTCACCAACTGTTTATCTGTTGTATTCGAGCTTTAAAAAAACCACCTCGCTTCTTGTTTTTATCAATTCAACGATTCTTTTGCTTGCATTTTTATTTGCTTCTTTCATTTTCAGCATTCTTCTCTTTTTGCTGGTTTGAGGATTTGGGGTTTGCTGTTTGGATTTTCTTTAGTAACTTCTTCAGTTTATTGATTTGTTCTCTCTATGATCAACGTGTTTAGAGAGAGAAAATTTCCTTTCAGAACTTCTTTATGTATTTATTTTTAAGGATGTTTTATTTTCCCCATTACATGTAATAACAATTTTCAGCAAATGTTTTCCGAAATGATAAGATCCAAATGATCTCTCTCCCTCCCTTACCTCCGCACTCCTGAAGAAGATAGTCAGCAATTTGATCTGGTTTATACATATATATATTATCATGCAAAATGCATTTCCATATTGGTCACTGTTGTAATAGAACATTCATATAAAACCAAAAGCCCCAAATAAAAACAGACGAATGTGAAAAATCGCACGCTTTGTTCTACATCTGCCTCCCCACAGTTCTTTCTCTGGATCTTTGTAATGTGGAGAGGAGCGAAGTACAGCTGATCATCATACGATATCGCAGTTACTGCGTTCAGTGTTCTCCCATTTTTGCTTATTTCACTTGGCATCACGTAGGTCTTGCCAGTTTTTTCTGAAATTATCCTGCTCATCATTTCTTAGAGCACAGTAGTATTCCATCACAGTCATATAGCACAACTTGTTCAGCCATTCACCACTTGATAGACATTCCCTCAGTTTCTAATTCTTTGCCATCACAAATAAGGCTGCTATAAATATTTTTGTACAAGTAGGTCTTTCCCCCTTTTCTGTCATCTCTTTGGGATACTGACCCAGTGGTGGCATTACAGGATCAAAAGGGTTTGCATTTTTGTAGCCCTTTGGGCATAGTTCTGTGTGGAGTGAAATTCTGGGGGGACTCGTACCCCCAAAATCACTCTATTGAGCAGACAGGAGACTTGATGTTGGCAGAGTTCCCATGGCTTTATTCAGAGGCGTGGGGGGTGGCATAGAGTGGGACACTGTCTGGGCCTTAGACAGCGTCCTCAGAAGTAGGGGGAGGGCTACCTGGGCATATAAGGGAGGGAGAAGGGGGCATGGATGAGGCATACTACCTGGGCATAGGTAGCAAGCTCACAGTGGGGGAGTGGTTTAGGGTGAGGGAATACTTGACTGAGCATGGCCAGCAACCCTCATAAGCAGTGGGGGGGTGGGGGTGGGGGGAGAGAGAGAGAGAGAGGCTGAGGCTCCACAGTCTGAGGTCCCAGAAATAGTGGGCATCGATGCCTAGATTTGCTTAGATTTTATTGAAGAAAATGACAATGATGATGAGACTTCTTACCAAAACCTATGGGATGCAGCCAAAGCAGTTCTAAGGGGAAAATTTATATCACTGAGTGCATATATTAACAAATTAGGGAGGGCAGAGGTTAATGAATTGGGCACGCAACTCAAAAGCGAGCAAATTAAAACTCCCCAGATGAAAACTAAATTAGAAATACTAAAAATCAAAGGAAAAATTAATAAAATTGAAAGTAAAACAACTATTGAATTAATAAATAAGACTAGAAGCTGGTATTTTGAAAAAACATGAAATAGACAAAATACTGGTAAATCTAATAAAAAAAAGGAAAGAAGAAAACCAAATTAACAGTATCAAAGATGAAAAGGGAGACCTCACCTCTAATGAAGGGGAAATTAAGGCAATCATTAAAAACTATTTTAGCTCAATTATATGGCAATAAATATAGCAATCTAGGTGATATGGATGAATATTTACAAAAATATAAATTGCCTAGATTAACAGCAGGAGAGAGAGAGAGAGACAGAGAGAGAGAGAGAGACTGACTCCATAGTCTGAAGTCCCAGAAACAGTAGGCATCAATGCCTAGGTTTGCTCAGATTTTATAGGGATCCAATACAATACTATCTCCACTTTCCATCATCTGTATCTTCTTCTACCCTCCTTCTTCTATCCTCCTCCATCCTTTCCCAGCACTTATAATGTTTCTAAGCATATGGGAATATTCCTTAGGTTTGCAGTGTTTTAGTTAAGTCGGCCTGTCCAAGGATTTATTAGATTGCAACAATTCAGGCTAAAACACTCTTGGAAACATTTCTTGGGTTATCTATAGCATTGCAACATTTCTCGGGACATGTAGTCAAAATTATAATTTGTAAGTTTTGAGATTTCTCAAAGGAATTAGGTCACCCCTAAACTTCTTCCCATAGAAGAAAAGGTGGGGCAGTCTTTTAGCCACATTTGAAAAAGAGTATATTAGAGGCCTATATTAATATATATATGTGTGTATATATTGTGTGTGCATATATATATATATATATATTTATATGTATATGTATAAAACTGCTTATGGAGGGAATTTCTTCTACTCTTCACAAGGAGAGATTGATATCTCCTAGTGGAGGGCACCAAACTTCACTATTTTTCTATAGGAGGTTGCCAATCTATAATTACTAATCAATGTATATTGGGGAATAACACACAAATTTCATCCCACACAGTTCCAGCCTGCCCTCCAGAATGGTTGGATCAGTTCACAACTCCACCAACAATACATTAGTGTCCCAATTTAGTCATATTCCCTCCAGCATTTTTCACATTTATTTACTGTCATTTACTGGACAATCTGATAGGTGTGAGGTGTACCTCAATATTGTTTTTTTTTGTTTCTCTAATCAAGGGATATTTAGAAGATTCTTTTATCAGATTATTGACAGCTGGATTTCTTCATCTGGAACTACTTGTTCATATCCTTTGACCATTTGTCCACTGGGGAGTGGCTTATATTCTTAAAAATTGGTCTTAGTTCTCTATAGATTTGAGAAATTAGTCTTTTATCAGAGAGATTTGTTACAGACTCCCCCCACCTAGTTTTTTGTTTTCTCTTTTCATCTTGGTTACATTGGTTTTGTTCCTAGAAACCTTTTTAATTTAATATAATCAAAATTATTCTTTTTACATCTTTTAATGTTCTCTCTCCTCTGTGATCATAAAATTTTCCCTTCTTCAAAAATTTGACAGGTAAAGTATATGTTCCCCTAATTTACTAATGGCATCACATTTTATGTCTAAATCATATATACATTTTGACCTTATCTTGGTAGAGGGTGTGAGATGTTGGTCTTTACCTAGTTTCTGCTATTTTCTTTTCAGTTTTCCTAGCAGTTTTTGTCAAATAGTGAGTTCTTATCCCCAAAGTTGGGATCTTTGGGTTTATCAAACACTAGATTGCTGGGATCATTTACCCCTTATCTTATTGTGTATCTCATCTATTCCTTGGATCCAACTTTCTATTTCTTAGCCAGAACCAGACTGTTTTGATGATTATTGCTTTATAATACAGTGTGAGATCTCCTTCACATTTTTTTCATTAATTCCCATTATATTCTTGACCTTTCATTCTGTCAGATGAATTTTGTTACTCTTTTTCTTGTTCTATAAAATAATTTTTTTTGTAGTTTGATTAGTATAGCATTGAATAAGTAAATTAATGTCAGTAGGATTGTCACTTTTATTATATTAGCTTGGCCTACCCATGAGCAGGTAATAGTTTTCTAGCTGTTTAGATCAGACTTTATTTGTGTGAAAAGTGTTTTGTAATTGTGTTCATATAATTCCTGTTTGTCTTAGCATGTATAGTCCCAGGTATTTTATTTATTGTCTAGAGTTATTTTAAATGAAATTTCTCTTTCTACCTCTTTCTGCTGGATTTTGTTGGAAATATATAGAATTGCTGATGATTTATGTGCAATTATTTTGTATCCTGCAGCTTTGCTAAAGTTATTATTTCAACTTGTTTTTAGTTGATTCTTTAGGATTCTCTAAGCATACCACCATATCATCTGCAAAGATTAATAGTTTAGTTTCCTCATTGCCTACTTTAATTCCTTCAATTTCTTTTTCTTCTCTAATTGCTACCACTAGCATTTCTAGTACCATATTAAATAAGAGAGGCGATAATAGGCATCCCTACTTCACTCCTGATCTTATTGGGAAAACTTCTAACTTATGCCTTTTGCAGATGATATTTGTGGATGTTTTAGATAGATATTATTTACCATTTTAAGGAAAACTCCATTTATTCCTGTGCTTTCCAGTGTTTTTTTTTAAACAGGTGTGGGTATTGTATTTTATTGCAGGATTTTTCTCCTATCTGTTGAGATAATCATGTGATTTCTATTAGATTTGCTATTGATATGATCCATTATGCTGATGGTTTATCTAATATTAAATCAACCTTGCATTCCTGGTATAAATTCTACCTTGTCATAGAGAATAATCCTTGTAATCTATTGCTGTAGTCTCCTTGCTGTTATTTAATTTTTAATTTTTGCACCTATATGCATTAAGGAAATTAGCCTATAATTTTCTTTCTGTTTTTCCTCTTCCTGGTATAAATATCAGCACAATATTTGTGGCATAAAAAGAATTTGGTAAGACTCCTTCTTTTCCTATTTTGCCAAATAGTTTATGTAGTATTGAGATTAATTGTTCTTTATATGTTTGATAGAATTCACTTGTGTATCCATTTGTTCCTAGAGATTTAGTTCATTGATAGCTTGTTCAATTTCTTTTTATGAAATAGAATTATTTAAGTATTCTATTTCCTCTTTTGGTAATCTGGACAGTTTATAGTTTTGTAAATATTCATATATTCCACTTAGATTGTCAGATTTATTGGCATATAATTGGGCAAAATAGCCCGTAATGATTGCTTTAATTTCCTCCTCCTTAGTGGTAAATTTGCCCTTTTAATTTTTCATACTGATAATTTGATTTTCTTCTTTCCTTTTTAAAATCATTTAACCAATACTCTTTTTTTTAAAAAACCAACTACTAGTCTTATTTACTACTTTAGTGCTTCTCTTGCTTTCAATTTTATTCATTTCTCTTTAGATTTTCAGAATTTCCAGTTTGATCTTTAATTGAAAATTTGTAATGTGTTCTTTTTCTTGTTTTTTTTTAATTGCAAGCCCAGTTCATTGATCTTCTTTTTCTATATTTTTTTGATTTAAGGGTTTAGAGGTATACATTTCCCCAAGTATCGCTTTGGCTGTATCCTATAAATTTTTATATGTTGTCTCCTCATTGTCATTCTCTAATGAAATTATGGATTGTTTCTATGATTTGTTCTTTGATCCACCCCTTTTAAGAATTATTTAGTTTTTCCAATTAATTTTTTATTTGTCTTTCCATGGACACCTTTTGATTATAATTTTTATTGCATTATGATCTGAAAAGGATGCATTTATTATTTATTTTTTGCATTTGGTTATGAAGTTTCTATGCCCTAATATATCTTTGTTTTTTGTGTAGATATCTTGTACTGCTGAAAAGAAAGTATATTACTTTCAATTCCTGTTCAATTTTCTCCAGAGATTTATCAAATCAAACTTTTCTAAAATTTCACTGACATCCTTCACTTCTTTCTTGTTTATTTTTTGGTTCGATTTCTCTAGATCTGAAAGTGGAAAGTTGAGGTCCCCCACAAGTATGGTTTTACTCTCTAATTTCTTCCTGAAGCTCATTTAATTTTCCTCTGAAAATTTGGAGGCTGTTCTATTAGGTGCATATATATATTTCATATTGCTATTACTTCATTGTCTGTAGTACCTTTTATCAAGATACAATTTCCTTGCATATCTCTTTCAATTAGATCTGTTTTTGCTTTAGCTTTGTCTGAGATCACGATTGCTCCTCCTTCTTTTTATCCACTTTGCTCTCCATTTCCATTTTATGGGTGAGCTTATTCCATTCACATTAACATTTATGACTGCTAACTGTGTATTTCCCTCCATCTTATTTTCCTCTTTTGATCCTGCTCTTTTTCTCTTTTTTCACTCTGTCCCTCCTCACAATCATTTTGCTTTTAATCACTGCCTCCCATTTCCCCCTCCTGGCTGTTACCATCCCCTTTCCTTGTCTTATTTTCCTCCTGTTTCTCTATAGGGTAAGAAAGGATTCTGTACCCATTTGAGTTTGGTTATTATTCCCTCTCTGAGCCAGTTCCAGTGAGAGTAAGGTTTAATCATTGCTGGTCACCACTTTCCTCCTGTCCTATACCATAATAGTTTTTTTATGCCTCTTTGGGTGATTACCCCATTCTACTTTTTCTCTTCCCTTTTCTCTCAGTGCAATCCTTTTTTGTACACTTTGAATTCTTTTTTTGCATATTATGTCATCCTAAGAAGTTTATTCCTACACCTTCTTTAAGAAATTTTTTTTATAGTTTTTTTTTAAACCCTTATCTTCTATGTTAGAATCAATACTTTGTAATGGTTCCTAGACAAAAGAGTGGTAAGAACTAGGCGGTGGGGTTAAGTGACCTGCGCTGGGTCACACAACCAGGAAGTGTCTGAGGCCAGATTTGAACCTAGGACCTCCAGTCTCTAGGCCTGGCTCTCAATCTACTGAGCCACCTTCCTGCACCTTCTGTCTATGTAAACTCCTTCTAATTGCTGTGATGATAAAAATTTTAAGAGTTACAAATATCTTTCCATAGAAATGTAAACAGTTTCATCTTATTGAATCTCATACATTTTTCTCTTTCTTATTTACCTTTTTATGCTTCTCTTGAGTCTTATATTTGAACATCAAATTTCCTATTTAGGTCTGGTCTTTTTTTTATCAGGAATGCTTGGAAATCTTCTATTTTATTAAATGATCATTTTTTTTCCTCTGGAAGAATATACAGTTGACCTTCTCTATATGGCAGTTCACTTATCAGGGCCTCACTGTACTGCATGTCTTAAAAAATATATATGTCTAATTCTGTAGCAGAGAGTTACACTTATCGCAGCACACTATTGGCTGATGGAATAAAAGATGACCAACCACAGCACTGTGTTCTGTATCCTGGGCACTGATTGGTTCAGTGAATATAGGTTAATAAGAGTGTGGAAAAGTATGGAACAATGAAAAATATTCTAAAAATTAATTAAATTTTCAAAAAAGAAAGTATATACTCAATTTTGCTGGTTAGGTGATTCTAGGTTGTAAAACTATCTCCTTTGGCTTCTGGAATATCATATTCCAAGCCTTCTGATCTTTTAATGTGGAAGCTGCAAAGTCATGTGTAATCCTCTGACTGTGGATCCCATAATATCTGAAATGTTTCTTTCTAGCTACTTGCAGCATTTTTTCCTTGGCCTGGGAGCTCTTGAATTTGGCCATAATATTTCTGGTAGTTGTTGTTTGAGGATTTATTTTAGGAATTCATTGATAGATTGTTTCAATTTCTATTTTACCCTGTTTAAAAATATCTGGGCAGTTTTCTTTGATAATTTCTTATAATATGACATCTAGCCTTTTTTCCCCCTTTTTATTATGGCTTTCAGATAGTCTAAAAATTCTTACATTGTCTCTCCTGGATCTGTTTTCCATGTTATTTTTTTTAAACCCTTACTTTCTGTCCTGGTATTGGTTTCAAGGCAGAAGAGTGGTAAGGGTAGGCAATGGGAGTCAAGTGACTTGTCCATGGTCACACAGCTAGGAAGTGTCTGAGGCCAGATTTGAACCCAGGACCTCTCATTTCTGGGCCTGGCTCTCAATCCACTGAGTGTCCCAGCTGCCCCTGGCTATTTTTTCAATGAGATATTTCATGTTTTCTTCCATTTTTTTCATTATTTTGATTTTGTTTTATTGTCTCAAGAAGTCATTAGCTTCTAGATGCACAATTCTAATTGTTAGGGCATTATTTTATTAAGTGGGGGCTTGCCTTTGGCTTGTGTTGGTGCTCCTTGGTGGAGCCTCGCTGGGGGCCGAGCTCTCCTCTCACCTCAGTGAACCAGACCTTCTCTCCTTTCTTTCCAGTTGTTTTCTGTCTGCTTGTTGGTCCTGTCATGCTAGTATTCATTGTGAAGCTATGTTCAGCTCAGTTGGAAAGGCTTCTCAGAGGGGTTGCAGCTTTCCCTGCCTTCGAGCCACCCTCTTCTCAGAACCACTTTGGGTGCCCCCCGTGTTTTTGTGAAGTTGTTTCCTTAGGGTCATCTTCTCTGACGAAGTCCCAGGACTTCTGGTCTGTGGTTGCCCGAGACCACAATCCCAGGACAGCAGCTCTCTGTGGGTTTTCTCAGTTATATTCTCCTTACCCGCATTAAGACCCAACTGTTAGAATGACATTGGTGGGTCTGTATTTTTTTTCAGGTCAACCCCTACAACCTTTGAACTACGGACAGCGGGGAGGCTTAAATAATCTTTGAAAAGGGAAGGGAGCAGGAGACAACAGCCAGATGACTGGGCTCATTGAAGCATGGCCAAAGGCTAGCGTAACTGGAAGCTACTGAAGGTTTGACTGTCTTCTCAGTCCTAGGAAAGGGCAAAAGCAATTCATAGTTAATGCTTTGTCTTTGTCTGTCTTTTGAGTTCTTTTATTTCAACATTCTGGGAAAGAGTCATCAGGAGATTCCTTGAAGACGACGTCATGGGGTTCCCCCTGATAGTCGGGTGACTCTACCATTGACCATAAGAAGGGGCCATAAAGTCAGATTCGCAACCCTCTAGTTTTGCAGGATAAGCAAGGAACAAAGGGCCTGTGGGAGGCAGATCTGTTGACCAAAGGTGGGAGGGAGGCATGTGCAGAGCCTCTTGGGACCTTCTCCAGAACAGGGAGTATCGCTGAGAGCCGGAAGATGCAGGCGTCTTCAGAAAGGCCTCACAAAAGAAAGGGCACCCTGCGTCCCACGGTCCATATGAATCGGGGATCTGAGGTAGCCCGCAGTGATCTGCCCCTTCTGCAAAAGCTACAGAAGCCGAAGGGCTTCCTTGCTGGAAAGAGGAGAAATCTAGAAGGAGATTCTCAGAAGGGACGACTAACTCGTCGGGTTTTCCTCACGCACGCTCGGAAGGCTGATCCGTGCTGCCAGCCTCAGCAGGCACGTGGTGTTTTGGACTGACTGACGTTTTGTGATGCTTTTGAAAATCCTCTGATCTTGCTGCTCAGAACAGTGAGAGGGAACTTCATTAGGCTCCTTTGAACAGCATCTTATTACACCTCCATTAAAACCCACTTCTATCAAGTGTACAGATGTCAGCTTCCGCGTTGGGGGAAATAGTGCCATAGTTAGAGCGACTTTAAATAGCAGATTAGTGTTCAACTGTAGAAATTCAAAAGCTAAAACCAACAACACATGCGCACAACATAGGTTTGTCAACGTACAATCAATTTGTAACCTGGCAGTGACCCAAAGCAAAGAATCAAAAGAAAATGCAGAGAACGTTAAAGAAAGATTCGAATTGAGTGTCCTCTTAGGAAGCAAATTCATATTAAAATGCTTACTGAGGCCTATATAAATGCAAAGGGCACAAATATCAAAAATTTCAGTCTCAAATCAAATTCAAAATTAAGTTCAAAATTCTCGTTTCCCTCTGAAAAGAATGAGGTGCTGGAGATCTAATAACAGCATCCTTTTTAAGTCACACAGAAGAATTTGCTTCTTTTTAAAAGCTCTTACTTACTAATCAATAGTAACTATCTTTCCAAGGCAGAAGAGCAGGTAAGGGCTAGGCCATGGGGGTTAAGTGACTTGCCCAGGGTCACACTGTTAGGAAGTGTCTGAGGCCAGATCTGAACCAGCATCTCCAGGCTTCACTCTCTAACCCCGGAGCCACCTAGCTGTCCCAGATGAATTTAGTCCTATTTTAATTGCTTATTTTAACAAAGGGTTGTGGCGGGGGCTCTGAACGAAATAGGTTTTGTATCAGTTGTGTCAACTGAATTGCCTGTAACCATGCACCATGCTCTGTGCACTGGACACAGAGGGCCGCTCCGCTATTTCCAAAGCTTACTTCAGGTCCTTGCCTCGAGGTGATTGGATTTCTTCTTGAGGTAAACAAGATCAGAAGTCACTAATCTCACACAATAGGTTTATTCCCTGATTTCATAAAGGACTCCAGTGTTGTTCAGTCACTCCTCGAGCACGTTTAGATTTTCAAGGCTTTCCTAACTGGTGACAGGTAGGCGGCGAGCTCCGTCCTCGCCTCCTTGATCATTTGACTAGCTCGTGTTCTGTATCCCTGCATCTTACGGGCTGCGCTGTGTGTCAGCATTAGCCTCTCCAAAGACCGCCTCTCCCTTCACGCTCATGGGAAAATGGCCGTCGAAGGAGAAAGAGAGACCTAGTTATAGTCAAGGGAGAAATGCGCCCTGTCTTGTGGGGAAGGTCGGCGGCGATGCACGGCCATGCTAAGGGAAACTAGGCTGAAGAGTCCTAAATCAGTCCTGGCCAAAGTCACTCCCTTAGCTTTGCCTCGCAGTTCTCCAGTTCTCCAGAGTTTACCTCACAGAGCTGCTGCCCTCGTAGACCCGTGAGATCTGACGTGGTAAATTTCCCTGACACGTTTTAGGGTTAAATAGCCCTTTCTTCATGTTGTTCCGGCTTTATGGATCTTTTAAGGATCACCAGGCTCCAGGAGTCTTTCCTAGAACCTTTCCGACGTCAGATCGAGAAAGCCATCCCATTCTGAAGTTCTCTGTGGAGAGTGAATCCAGGAGAACTGATGCACAAACTTGGAAAAGCCTCTGAGCGAATTCATTGTAAACTTCCACATTGTTGAGTTATACGAGTCGTCCTAGTGAAGAAAGCATTCGCTGCTCCTAGAAAGATGGGGGCTAGCTCTTTCCTTTTCTGACTTTCCTAGTTCTGAGGGGGAAGCAGTTGCCAACCTTAAAAAGGATCTCCCTCTAGATAGGGGGCCAAGAGAATTCCCAGAGGAGGGGGCTACACACAGGAAAAAGAGCAGGGCCAAAAGTTCTGTGGTTGGCCTGGGGACACGTGCTCAAGGAGATTCGGTGGATAGAGGACGGAGGAGCAAGGAACGTGGGATACTTAGCCATGTCTGGAGCTTCTGCCACTTGATGAAGTCCTTCCCTTCTGGCTATAAGACAGGTGTGTCTTTCCCAGTAGACCCAGTCGCCACGTCCCAGCTGTAAGGTGGGCTGGTCTGGGTGGGTCCCTAGGAAATGGCAGGGACGAGACAAAGCTGAGGATCGGCATTGGTAAACTCAGCAGGTCAATGTTATTGTGCAGTAGATTTCATGCAGCAGCATTTGCATTCATCTAAATGGTCGCCAAGATTTAAAGGCCAAAACTGGACAGTTGTTCGGGTTCCAGTAACTTGACATTCAAATTGTCACAATAAATGAGAAAACTTCTCAGACTTCCACAGACAAAATACAAAAAACTTTGATATCAGAGTTACAGTCGGTCAAAACCAATTATCCTAATTATTCAGGTTGGTTTTATCCAATCAAAACGAGAACCGTTTCAGGCCTGCAGAATTTCTCCATTCTCGGTCACCAGTCAAACCCAGATGAACTTTTTGACAATCCAGAACATACGCCTGTTCATCGGAGGAGTACTGTTTTCTAGACAAATCAGAATTAGTCTAAGATTTTAGAATCACAGCATTCTGCTCACTAGGATGATAGAAATGCACAGCGCTCCTGGCATCATTCCAAAACTCAACAGCACTATATGCACTGTGCCAGAAACTATATAAAGGTAACACTAAAATACAAATTCATGGATGTGAAACTTCAATCCTAGGCTTTTCTTTTGACTCCTGCTGGAGAGTCTGATCCCCATATCACAAGCTTTGTTCTCTACTGTTGGGGAATCAACAGTTAAAACAGCTTTAAACATTTAAATGGATGGTATTTAAGGTGGTTGTTGGAAACCTCCATCAAAGAAGACCTTAGAAATGCAATATGAACCAAACCCAGAACTTGAGTTCTCGAGCTCCTGTAAAAGAGGCTTTTTACAACCCACCATCACAATAAATCTCTAGTCATCACAGTATTTTATAGCATTAGAGGAACTTGATTCTAATTGGTCCACAGCAGTTACTAAGATTTAAATTAAACATAACTCACAAGCTTTAATGTTCAATTTAACATGGATTTACAATCTCTAATTCACACTCAGAAGGTAAGGGCTATTTTAAAAAGGAAAAAAAAAAAGCTTACTATGTGTCAGGCAATCTTTCTAAACATTGGAGATTTAAATAGAAGCGAAAATAAATATCATGTGTACCCTTAAGGAGCTTCTTTCTAAGGGGGAAATGCCACCCATAAAAGAGAGCTGGGGAAATTGGGGTAGAAGAAGACCTATGAAGATGAGTCTGGGTGGCAGCCTGGAGAAGGGAGCAAGAGCCCACTCTAAGAGACCCAGATTTCTATCCTGTATCATTCCCCGTTCTGGAAACAGGCTCCCTCCCAGACTTCCTTGTCCACTGGGGGATTCTGTGGGGAAAGGGGGTGGCCTACTCACCAGACTTCTGTGAATCCATTAGTACTGGGTATGTATATATGGGCTGGGAATGGGCAAGTGGGCCTGTTCCTTGTCTGAGACTAGATTATTGAAGATCTCTTCAAGAATTCTTCCCTTTGTGTCTCTATTGTTCTCAGTTTTATTGGCATGTGACTGTGTGTAGCTGTTCTGATGCTTCTTTGTGTTTCTAGTTTATCTTTGTTGTTGCCGTCTTATTGTTTTCATTTTTATCTCTTTCTCCTCTCATTTTCAAAATGTCCTCTTTTTTGCTTATTTTGGCTTTGTTTGTGTGTCTATTGATTTTTCATCTCTTTATTCCTCTTTTTTGAAGGTGATTGTTGTTATCAGGGATGGATTTCTTGGAGGGGGGAAGAGAAGGAAGACGAGGGGAAATGTAGGTGATATCACAACAAAAGGGGTTAAGAAAAATGTATTTTTTAAAAATGATGAAAACTTTTGATTCCCCCACCTGTAAGAATGTGAAATCTACTCCTAAACAGCTTTGACTATCAGGGATTTTTCTTTTTGTGTTCCTTTCGAACTTACCAAACCACAAGTGAGCACTTTCACAGACAGGTAGAATAGGAAATGCACATTTTAAATGAAATAGTGAATCTCTATGATTTGGTTTTCTTTTTAGGTGGATAAATTCAGCCTATAACTTTCACAGGTGTCCTACTTGTCTCTGTTTCCTTCTGTTCTGTGTTTCGTTTAAATCAGGGGTTGGCAACGTATGGCTCTTTCTGCAGGAGCCATAAAGTCAACTGCAGCAGAGTAACTAACAGTTTACACGTGACATCGTGCGTCACGTGATATGTCACGTGATCCTTTCGGTACCGCGACTATCTTCTAAGGTAGAAGGCTCCCTCATTGATATTGCCGCGCAAGATGAATCCTGGTCTTTAGTTCGGCGTGGTAGCTGTGCTGTGTGTTCCTCCTTCTGCCCTCCTTTTACTCTTTCCACACCTGTTACTGACATCTTGGGGTTCTGTATAGTGATTGATCACTTTTGTCTACATTCTCTACCCCTCTGCCTCTGATTTACATGGCTTTATCTCAGTGCATTCATGGGGTCTGCACTCCCTATTTGTGGGGTTGTTATTGTTTTTAACTTTTCTACCTGCCCTTAAAGGGGAACTAGAGTCAGATTACATCTTTACATAGGCTTCATTGGTGAGAAGCATTTCTCCCCAGTAGTTGTTTCATTTGATACAGAATGATTGAGGAGGCAGCACTGATAAACACCTGAACCAGGAAATGTGTGTGATGTGTCCTGGCCAGTTTTCCATGAAAAGGTACCCTCCTCCCCCACTCCTTACTAATGCCTGCACACAAGTCATGTTATTTTCTGTAATCTCCTGATCTCCTACTTAATTTATGTGGCCAAATGGCTTAACCAACAGGCCGGCAGCTTTTTCTTCTCCTGTTGCCCTGACTTGAGAGAGGGAGAGGAAAAAGTATTTATTCTTCCCTGAATTTTTCTCTCTTTATTTCAGCAATTTTCTTAGTGTAAAGGAGTTTTATATGTATGTGTGCAGTTACATCAGTACTATAGTGCCCCCATTAAGTCTTGTTTTTTGATTAATAATCAGCAAAACCATGCAGCACCAGAAGTCACAATAATGTACTTTATTCATCATTGGTTAGCACATAATAACGTTATTAAAAATAGTTCTAAGACTTATTGTACTTTAAAAGTGTCGTTCTTACATAAAATGCACATATTTACTTGTATTCAGTGTTAAACATATTGTACGGCTCTCACGAAATTACATTTTAAAAAATGTGGCGTTTATGGCTCTCACTGCCAAAAAGGTTGCAGACTCCTGGTTTAAATGCTTTAATTGACATGTCTATAATTATTAGTGATTTGGGGACCTTTTCTCATATGATTATTATACCTTACATTTCTTCCTTAGAAATTGCCTCTTCATATCCTTTGACTGTTTATGTTTTGGGGAATGGCTCTTGCTCTTATAAATTGGAATCAATTCCTTATCTGTTTTGGACATGAGTCTTTGAGCAGACTTTTCTAGGCCCAGAGGCTGGGAGCTTCTTGCCCCTGAAGCACAAAGAATGACACACTCAGAGCTTCCTGAGCTACCCTTCCTGAGGGCAGGCAAGAACAAAGAGGGGAGAACCAGTGAATCAGGCCACATTTCTGAAAAACCAGCCTGCGGTGTGTCAGGCACAGTGCCAAGCAAAGAAAAGCAAGATGATCTCTGCCCTTGAGAAGTTCCCTGTCAGAGGGGAAGATGGATGTAAACAAGTCCATACAAAGCCAGCTCTAGACAGGTTAAAAAGGAAATTATGAATAGAGGGAAGGCAAAGGAATGAAGAAAGACTAGGGAAGACTTCCTAGAAGAGAGGAGATTTTGGTGGGGACTTAAAGGAAGCTGGGGAGGTCAGTAGTGAGATTGGAGGAGGGAGAGCATTCCAGGCCTGGGGTAGAGGGGCAGATGACCAGAGAGGATGTCCAGAGCTGAGAGATGGAGGGTTTTGTTTGTGGCTTAGCCAGGAGGCCAGAGTCACGGAATCCAAGAGTATATGTTGGGGAAGGAGGTATAAGAAACCTGGAAAGGAAAGAGAGGACAGCATTGGGCAGAATTTTGAAGACCAAAAAAACACTTGTTTGATTGGGGAGACAATATGGAGCCACTGGTGACATGATCAGACCTGTGCTTTCAGTGGCTGCATGGAGGATGGACTGAAGAAGGGAAAAGCTAGAGGCAGGCAGACCTCCTCCCACCCCCAAGCTGGTTCTCAGTCTAGGTGTGAGGGGATGAGAACTTGCACCAGGTGGGGGCAGTGAAGGGGTCTATCTAAGGGATGCTGCAGAGAGGAAATGGACAAGAACTAGTTGAAGAGGTGAAATGGACAAGCCTTGGCACCATATTGGATCTAGGGGGTGAGACATAGGGAGGAATCCAGGATGACTCCTACACTGGGAGCTTGAAGGGACCAAGAGAATGGTATTGTCCTCTACAGTAATAGGGAAGGGGGGAGGAGGAGAGAGTTTCTGGAGAAAGATTGTGAGTTTGGTTTTAGACATGCTGAGTATAAGATGTCTACTGAACATCCACTTGGAGATGTCTGAAAGGCAGTGGGAGAAGAGAGACTGGAGGTCAGTAGAGAGGTTGGAGCAGGATGAATAGATCTGAGAATCATCAGCATGGAGGGAGATGGTCATTAAATCCATCTAAGCTGATGAGATATCCCCAAGGAATGAGAATGGAGGAGGAAGAAAAGAGGACCAGGACAGAACCCTCAGGGGACACCCCTGTTTAGGGGGTGTGTTCTGAGGGAGGATCCCGCAAAGGAGGCAGAGGAGAGGTCCTGAAGATTGAGGGTTTGTGTCCCTTCATGGTCACCAGAATATAAAGGTTAAAAATTAAAGGGTTGGACTAAATTTATGAGGAATGTGGTCTCCGTAATTATTACTCATGTCAGAATGACTTTTTAGCACTTTACAAAATAGAGGGAAAGAGTAAAAGTAAGGAAATCAGAGAGAGAAGATAATTACTCTGGCCTAGTCTGAACCAGTCAGGGCTTCAGAGGCCCCAGCAAAGGGGACCCAGAGGTAAATTACACAAGGGTTTTAGCCACAAGGCCTCCTCTAAGAAGAGGGACCTTTCCAGAGGCTACTAGTACCTCTCAGAAAACCTAGGAAAAGGAGTCAGTCTTTTTCACTCAACCACATGGTAATTCTAAGGGAAAAATCTAGGAGCAGTCTGAGGTCCCAAGCTGGTGTTCCTTCAAGTTCAAGTTGAAGGTGAAAGACCTTGTCATAGGAAGTTCTTGCCACTTTTAAAGACCCTTCCTTTTGTCACTTCCTGTGCTTTCCTTCCATTTTACGTGGACCAATCACAGCTAAAGTTTTGTTTAGGATTGCCCGGGGGTGGGGAGTCAGTCAATTCTGATTCATCACCCACTATCGCACGCGTGGGTCACAGACTACCCATACTTAAAGATAAGTGGGGTGTATATGCTTCTGGTGATTAAATCTAATTCAGGGGAGAGTTAATTCCATCTTCACAATCCCTCCTGTGATCGTTTGGGAGACTAGTTGCCCCAGTGGATCATTTGGCATAATCAACTTATACCTGTAAAAATCTTCTAAGTACAGGTGTATACAATATTGCACCTTCTAAGAGGAAACTACAATAGTTAGAGATAAGAGGGAAACAGAAGAGAGAGAAAGCAAAACTAATGCTAGGCACATTGACAAAAAGCCGATTAGGGGGCAGTCCCCTTTGGCATAAAAATTTACATTCAAAATAAATGTATTCAACCCCTTCAGTTCAATCAATTGCACCCCAAAGTTCATTCTGGATCTTCTTGATGCTGTGTAGGTTTCGGCAGGCATCTTTCTCCAAACAGTTCATTTTCTGGATTCAAGGAGTTAGCAAGCTTTTTTCCTGAAAATTTTCTTGAACAAAATTTTAAATTATGGATTTTATGAAAATATATACAATCCGTCCCCCCTGAGGAGGGTGTTCACCAAGACCCAGATCAGCTCAGGATACATGGTTGAGTTATGGGGTGTGTGAGTCAATTATCAAAAGAAAAACCAAAAATATAAAAAAAAGAAATAGAAGAAAAATTAAGCTTTGGGAGAAAGAAAAATTAAAAAAAACCAATTAGGGGCCAGTCCTCTTTGGCATAAAAGTTTACATTCAAAATAAATGACTTTCTGAAACTGGTTCAATTCAACCAACCACATGCTTGAAAGGATCTTCAAAAAGATCTAAACCCATTCTAGCCGTCTCTGTTAGTTATCATAGCAAGCATTATTAGCATCTGGGTAGATCAGTGATAGGAAATAGCCACGTGGCCCCTGAGCAATGGGTTCAGTCTTTTCTAATCTGAGTCTGGGACCATGGGGAAAATGGGGGTCAGACTCCAAACTAGATGGTTTTGCTGGGGTGCCAGATTTCTTCATTAATAAAGTGAGAGCAGTTTCTGAGGTTGAGCCAAGACCACAGCCCAGGTCTTTGATGACTTTTCTTTCTGGGTCCCTGTAGGAGCAGTTCCCAGAATGATGGCTGTGCGTCCTGGGCTGGAAGCCTGGCTGTGTCCATCAGAGTGTAAGGGGAGATGGTGGACCAGGTGGTGGGGTAATTGGAACTGCCTCTTATCTCTTTCTCTGGATCTCCTGCTTATTACACCAGGTCAGCTACTTGTCTGCCCACCCCCCACTCCCTGTGGGAGGCATTTGGCTAACTATTGGTGGAGATAGCCCCTTCTCCATAGCATTTGCTCCAGAAGTTAATGGTTATGAGGACTGAGCTAGAAGTAGGATGAGTAGAGCATTATGGGAAGTGAGACCACTCCAGGCTGGCTCCTTTGCCTACCTGAGGTATTCCAGAACCTAGAGGGGCAATTTTCTGGGCCTGGGTTTGAAAGTGGTTCCAGAGCATGGGTGCTAGGTTTCCAGGTTTTCTGCTATCTTGACTCTAGGCCCCATCAGCTGTTGGGTGCCCCTCGCTGGCCTTATTCCATTTAACCAACTACTTAACTCTAATTAACCTTTACAGAGGGATAATTACTTCAAAGACAGAGCAAGAACAAAGTAGAAATCTCCTCTCACACACACACCTTGGCACATGTTCTTTCCTCTAGCACCTCCCTATCTGGGACAGTAGTTCAGCACTTGGCTCTTTCCTGCATATGGCATCGGTGCCACTAAGTTCTTGGCCATATACAGCATCACTGCCCAATTAGACCTTCCCCCAGCCTGGGTCCCAGTGGTCATTCCTTGCTTCCTGAGACACTGATGCTGAGCTAGCTGAAAAACCCAGCCTACTCTGAAACTCACTGATTCCTGTAGCTCTCTCTGACAACTCACATCATTGCCTGCAGTCTGAAGAGGCCCATCACAGAGGCTTCCCCTCTTCCAGGGTTTCTCTCACCAGGCCCTTGAGAATGCTGTCCTCTATCACATCATAAACAGACCAGAACCAGTTATATTTTGTCTCTCTGGCTCCCCAGGTTCCCCAAAGTACTTCCTTTCGTGTCACTGAAGACCTCCTGAAAGTGGACTCCTCAGCCTCTCCATGTGGAGAGACAATCTGAGTCCCTCTCTGTGTGTACACTTCCCCCAAAGAACCCCTGAGTCAGGACATCTGTCTCTGCAAGGTCTGGCGTCTCAGCTCTTAAGCTAGGATTATCCATCTCCATCAACTTTTTTTCATGGTGACATGATTCATGTTCTTTCCCTCCCCTCTTCCCCCACCCCCAGAGCTGACAAGCAATTCCACTGGGAAATGCACGTGTTATCACTGGATACCTATTTTCATATTATTTATTTTTGTAATAGAGCAATCTTAAAAACCAAACTCCACATCCTGTACCTAAACAAACAAGTGATCCATCCTATGTTTTCTTCTGCATTTCTGCTCCCACAGTTCTTTCTCCAGATGTGGATAGGATTGTTCCGCTGGTAGTAGGAAAGTCTACTTATTTCACTCTGCATCAGTTCATGGAGGTCTTTCCAGTTCTTATAGAAATCAAGCATTTCTTCATTCCTTTCCCCAATTGAGGGACATCTCAATGAGGAGACACCTTAAAGCAGGGGTACAATAGCGATAGCTGGCTCCTACCTTGTGCTGGACAGCATCGTCTCCTTCCCTCTAGAGTCCAGGCATAGGTCTGCATGGTACTGACTGCTGAGGTCCTGTTCCCAGCCAGCTGGCATTCCTGGCCCTCCTTTGCCGATGTGAAAAGGCTAAGGAGGAATGGTGGGGCCCTGAGATCTGAAGGGGGGGCTGGTTGTGAGGGGACAGGAGCCAGGAGAGCTCCGTGCATCTGAAGAGAGCCTGCG
This sequence comes from Gracilinanus agilis, assembly GCF_016433145.1. NCBI lineage: Eukaryota > Metazoa > Chordata > Mammalia > Didelphimorphia > Didelphidae > Gracilinanus > Gracilinanus agilis. The sequence goes on along the minus strand of NC_058130.1, from coordinate 799,013,559 downwards.
GAAGGCCTCCATGTATCTGCAGTCCACCTGGCAGGTCCCGAGTCAGTATCTCCTTCTGCTTCTCTCTAGAATAACTCAGGGCTGGTGGTCGTTCAGACCAGTCTCTACCTCCTGGTGGCCACCTATCGGGAGGACATGTATGCCAGCGTGTGTGTGGAGGCTGTCGAGAAGCTGGGTAAGGGGCCCCCATATTCACAGACAGACCCATTCATTCCTAATCACTGCCAAGAAGCACTCCAGATTGTCGTTCCTCTGCTCAGCCAGGCCTCTAGGGTTTGGGACACTCAACAGGCTGGTTCCAACTCCTTCACAACCTCTAATCCAGACTCACTTCTTCCCCAGGTTCGTCCTACCCCTTCCATATTCCTCAAATGCCCTCCCTTGTCTCCTGTCTCCTGTCTCCCTGGCTTCTCAGGAGGCTCCTCTTCCTTCAGGACTCGGCCCAGTGTCCCGCCTCTGGCTCCCTCCTTTCCCTGACCCTCCTCCACCTCCTGGAGTGTGTGAGCTTTTCAGGGGCAGAGCTAATAAAGGCCCAACTTCTCCCTGAAAATAGGGGCCGTCCCCACCACCCCCTGACAAGGGGATTCCAGGCTCTTTTGGAAGACCTCTGGGATGGGGAACTCACTCGCTCCACCCTGGGATAGCTGTGATTGTGGGCAAGTTGGTTCTTCTTGACAGCTAGCCTAAAGCAGCCTCTGCCAGCCCCCACACTACTCCTGGTTCTGCCTGCTGGGTTCCTGAAGGACAGGGTTGATCCGCCTTAAATAGGATAGCTCTACTAGGACCCTGGGGTGTCCCCTCATGAGAGTTCTCTTCTCCAGGTTGAGCGTGATCAAGCCCTTCCTAGGTGGATCATGAGCTCAGACCTTTCTCCATCCAGGCCTCCCTCCAGGTTATCAATGGCCTTTTTTTAATTAAAAAAAAAATTTTTTTTTAACCAATTACACGCAATAACAAATTTCCGCCCAAGTCTTCCTTGGTTATATGGTCGCACTTGCCTCCCTTCTTCCCTTTCCTTCCCCCTCTTGGAGCTGGCAGGGGATTTGATCTGGGTTCTGCGTATGGATGCTCCTCTTAAATCACAGTGGCCTGATCAGGGCAGAGGAGAGCCGGACTCTCCCCTCCTTGTTCCCTAATTGCTGCCTGGCTGGTGGTCCACTCATGCCACCAGACCTTCCTCCAGCTGCCCAGGGAGAACTTGCATTCTTCTTGGGAGAACGAGGCGTTCCTCACAGAGAAGCGACAGGGCATAGTCCGGAGGGATCTGGAAAGGCCTGGGGAAGGCCATGGTCTCTGGGCGGAGCCTGGGAGAGATGGAGGGATCCCAGGGGAGGAGGGTGGCATCCCAGGCAGGGAGCACAGCTGGGGGATAGAACAGCCAGCCTGGTAGGGGTGTGGGGTGTGGGGCGAGGCCCTGGAAGACCCTTGAGTGGTCCTAAAATCAACAGGGAATGCTCAGTGCAACCCAGCAGCGAAGGGCAGGGAAGGGCTCCCCCCAAAGTCTGATCCAGCAGCTGTTGGCTTTGGGGACTGGGGAATGAGCCTGATTTTAGATGTTTGACTCCCCTCGGGCTTAGCCCCATGGGGGCCTCTCCACATCTCCGGGTAAGACTCGGGGTGCCAGTCACAGCCAAACGCACACCTGTGGCCTTGGGGGCAGAGCCAAGGGCCCCACAATGCTGCCTGCCAGGCCCTGGGCCCCTGGGAGCCTGCATCAACTCAGGCTTCTGCCCAAGATGGAGCCACAGGTTCCTGGTTTCCTCGGGGCCCATCCCCAAGAGTGAGGCCTGCTGCCACCCAGCCTGCCAAGTGCCCGAGTCAGAAGATCTCTCTTGTTTTCTTCTAGGTGACTACTTAAGGAAAAAGGGCAGTTAATTCACCGAGAAGACTGAACACCTCAACTGGTTTAAGAAAAAACAACAGACTTGTAGAGAGGAAGGTTGGGGTCAGGAAAAACAGGCTGGACAGTCACCGTCAGGGTCAGGACAGGCAGAGGGCCTGTCCGGGGTAGGGTCGTCAGTAGGGTTGGGGTTAGGGTTCGCTTGGACGGTCCAGGGTCAGGGTCAGAGTCAGGGTTGGGGTTGGGGTTATGATGAACAGCTTGGACTGTTCGAGGTCGGGCACTGTTGAAATTCAAGTCTGGGTGGAGGCTCGGGTTAGGGTGAAGAGCCCGTAGACGGGCCAGGGCCAGGCCCAGGGCCTCCGGCTTGGAGAAGAAAGTAGTCCTTGGCTGGAAGCACGAGGCTGCTGGACTCTGGGGCCCTGAAGAGGGAGGCGGAGAAACTTTCTTCCCGAGGTTGGAGCCCTCACGGTGCCTGGCCTCGGCCACTCGGGGCATCTCCCCAGGCCGCCCACTGCGGGTGCTGCTGCTGTTTGGCCAGGACGCTTTCTCCCCATCGGGTGGGCAGCAGAGGGACGAGTCAGCGCTGAGGAACTCGACCGTGGCGGGTCGGGCTCTAGAAAGGTCGGCTCACGTCTGCCAAACGCAGGGGGCAGATCGGTTACCTCCCGGAGCCGAGGCCCAGAACCAGAGGGGGGAGCGCACTCCTTGGGGAAGGGGCCTAGACAAGCAGGCCGCTAGGGTGAGCCCCGAGGGAGTCGAGGGCCCTCCAGCCAGGAACTGGCGATTTGCCTTCATTGGGCAACCCTTGGGAAGATGAGAAGCTACAGTTGCCATCAAGTCTTCACACCAAGGTGTTACCTGGATACCTTTCCATGTTCCAGATCTCCGGTCGGGGCTACTCAGTGACCTGCCGCCAAGGGAACATAGACCTCGCTCCCATGGCTCACCCCGTCCTTATCACCTGGTCCCTGCCTGTTAGTGTCTGACCAAGGGCCGGCGACTTCCCTATTCTTGTCCCTAGGAAAAGGCAGGCCTGGGTCTAGGTCTGGATCTTGGCTCTTGGGCCCATTCAAAGCCAAATAAACCTCTGCACCACCTCCCATGTCTGCTCACTGTGAGGAGGGGGCGGGGCCCCACACGTGCCAACGTGTCCTGCCCGCTGCTTGGTGTCAGCCGCCTGTAGAGGGGCCCTGGCTAGGGACAGACCAGGAATTCAGAGAGCCTAGGACTATGTTGGTAAAGCTACGGCACACGTGCCCAAGGGGGGCTGCCTCGCCCCTCTCCACACGTGCCTGCGGATGTTTCTCCCATCACCCATCTGCCCAGCAGCCCTGTGAGAGCGCTTCGTCCCTCCCTCGTCCGGGGCCCACGTGTGGCGTGAGTGGTGCAGTTTGGGCCCCATTCGCTAAGGCCTTGGAAAGGCTCCCCTTCGCTGCTCTGCTCCTCCTGCGGTCCCCAGCCACCTCTCGAGGGTCCTGCACATAAGAAGAGAGTTTGAGTGGAGAGCCTGGGCGTGCCTAGCCTGAAGAGGAGGCTCCAGGATGGGTGTCTGGGAGGCCCCTCTCATCCTCTTGTCAGGAAAACCTGACAACTTGAGCTGCCCCTCAGGGGAAGGAACTCTTGGCTCCCTTCTTTGGAGGTCTCTAAGGGGACCCTGGACAACCACTGGTGACGTCTCTCCTGTTGGGAGATTTTCGCCCAGGTTCTG
>NC_058130.1:798966414-798985299 GCF_016433145.1 Gracilinanus agilis | reverse complement strand
CCCTCCCAGCCTTCGGCTGCCATTCGAAGCCTCTCACACCCCGCCCCCTCGGGTGCCCCCGGCCACTGCCGCCCCCCAGCACCTCGGGCCTCCCCTCCCAGCTCCCGCCATTCTCTCTGGCTGTGCCCCCTGCCTGGAGCGCCCCCGCCCCCCCTTTATGTCCACCTCCGGGCTTTTGTCAGGTCCCTGCCACGACCCCGGGGGACCCCAGAAGCCTTTGCAACCCCTCAGGTGCCCCCCCTCCCCTTCATCCCGTCCCCAGCTCGTTGGGGCGCAGCGCCTTGACTCTGGCGTCCCCCACTGGGGGGCCTCTGGGGGCGGGGGCTGCCTGGCCCCCCGGGGGGCAGAGAAACGTTCCGGGCTGCCCTGCCCCAAGGGTCTCCCCCACTCGGCTGCCAAAGGGCCTGGCCGTGAGTGGATCCCCGACGGCCTCTGGCCAAGTGTGAGAGCCATTCCCAGTCTGGGCCACTGCAAGGCTCCAGTATGGCGGCCGCCGGCCTGTCCCCTCCCCTGCATGGACTCTTCCCCCCTCCCTTTCCTTGACGTGATCGAGGAGGTCGGTCTGAGCCCTGGCGAGGGGCCGGCACTGGAGTTCGAATTCTCGTGGAGGATCCACCGCGAGAGCTTTAGCCCAGGCCGGCCACGTTCCTCTGCACCACCGCCAGAGCCCCAAGTCCGAGCAGGGAAGGCCCGTCTGGAGTGACCGCAGGGCAGCCCAAGCACAAACTGTCTAAAGAGCCGGAGGAGCCCTCCCTGCGCTTTACCAAGTTCCCCTGGAAGAGCAGAAGGCCGCGAATATCAAAGGAAGGAGGGAGGCCTCGCTCTGGGGGCAACCAGTGGGGCGACCAGCACACAGCGGTAAAACCTACCGAGCACAGCAGCCCAGAAGATCCAAGAACTGGGGGGGATTCATGCCTGGACCAAAACTGCTGGGAAAGTGGGAGAGGACGGCAGACGGGGCAGAGACCAACCTGAGAGAGCAGGCAAGAGCTTGCCTGTCAGACACTGGACAGGGGCACGATGTTCCACAGACAGACCCCCGAGAGTGCTACCCGCTGTAGAACTGAGAACTTGAACTGCGCTAATCGAGCAGCTTTTGCACCAACAAAGCCGACATAGCCAAGATAGAAACCAAAACTCTTGAATCCAGCCCCTCCTGCCTTCCCTTCCAGGTTTTCTTACTGGGATCCAGCCAAACTGGCCTCTGTTCTTCACACACAAGCCACCACCATCTCCTGTCCCCAGGCCTTGCCTGGATGTGGCTGGAATGTTGCTCCTCCCCACCTTCTGCATGAAGCCTTTCCAGATGTCTCCAACCACTGACAGCACCTTCCCTTCAGACCTGGTGAACTGCTCACTGATATGTGGAGCTATGAAAGGAGCCAGGGCCGCCTGGTTCTTTGGGTTCTCACCAGCAAAGCCTGCGAAGGCATCGGGGAGAGAGGCTTCGCTCCCACTTTAATAAGGCACACAGGGCTGAGCGGGGAACAGACCCGGAAAGGACAGGGACAATCGGTGAAAGATTGGGCACAGGGATGGGGAGACCGAGGGGAAGAAGCCGGAGACAGGGAGAACTACGGAGTCGAGCTGGGAGCACTCGGCCTCTCAGGCCCGATGGGGCAGCTTGTCCAGGATTTCTAGGTTCCCCTTTACAATATGGCCCCCGCCTACTGTTCCTTTAGACAACCTTCTCATCAACCTACTTGGGGCTCGGGAGCAAGAGGATGAGCTGCCTGGCACTCTCTCCTTCATTATCTTGCTTATTCTTGCTGGTGTTCTCTCTGGTGTCTCCCCACTGCTCAGAGCCTGCCAGAGGAGGCATTTCATACATCTCTGCTGACTGACTGAGGGAACCTTAGAAGGCTGCCTGGAGTTAGGGACACCCAAATGGTGGGCCACAAAGGAAGACGCTGCCTGGAGAGACTACAGAAAAGAAGCACGAGGTCACTGAGCAGCCGTCCAGGGGCCGGGCTGAGGGGAATCGTGGGAAACAGGCCTCGAGGCCAGCGAGATCCTGGAGAAAGGGGCCAGCAGGGCTAGAGCCATGCTTTAGGAAGATTCTTGTGGTGGCTGTGGGGAGGATGGATGGGAGGAGGGAAAGCCTGGAGGCAGGAAGAGCAAAGAGGAGGCTGTGGCGGTAGCCCATAGGACGGGTGATGAGGGCAGTGGAAAGGAGAGTTCTACAAGATGGCACAAGGGTAGAAATGCCAAGCCCTGGCAACAAGAGCGAAGGAAGGATGGCGGTGCCCTTGGCAGGCACGAGGCAGTTCAGAGATGGGCAGGATTCCGGGGAAAGAGCATGAGCTCTGCTTTGGACACAGACACTTTGAGATGCCCATGAGGCAGCCAGTTGGAGGGGATGCCAGCCTGGGGCTGAGCCTGGTTACATAGTGAGATACAGACATCTGACCACTATCTGCCCAGCGTCCTTGGGGGTTGACGAGGTTGCTGAGAGAGAAGAGCAGAGGACCAAAAAGCGACCTTTGGGGATAACCCCTCCAAGGGGCTGGAGAGGGATACTGAGGCAAGAAAGGGCACTGAGGAGGAGTGCTCCCACAGGTGGGCATGGACAACAAACGAGAGATTCTTGAATCCAACTCATTTAGGTCTGGAAGGGACCTCAGAGGTCGTCTAGTCCAGGCATCTCCTTTACAGACCAGGAAACGGAGCCCCAGAGACTAAGCCATTTAGCTCCCAAGTTACATGGAGTGCCAGAATCCGAACCCGGCCCAATAAACACTTATGAAGGACCGACCGCGTGCGAGGCAGTGGCCTGGGCACTAGGGACATGAGGCAGCATCTCTGAATGGGAAGGGCCTCAGAACCTGGGCGAAAATCTCCCAACAGGAGAGACCTCACCAGTGGTTGTCCAGGGTCCCCTTAGAGACCTCCAAAGAAGGGAGCCAAGAGTTCCTTCCCCTGAGGGGCAGCTCAAGTTGTCAGGTTTTCCTGACAAGAGGATGAGAGGGGCCTCCCAGACACCCATCCTGGAGCCTCCTCTTCAGGCTAGGCACGCCCAGGCTCTCCACTCAAACTCTCTTCTTATGTGCAGGACCCTCGAGAGGTGGCTGGGGACTGCAGGAGGAGCAGAGCAGCACGTGGCCCTCAGGGAGAATTTATAAGGCCCTCCTCGCATCTCCTGGATCTTTGGGCTGCATGTCCTAGGCTCTCTGAATGCCTGACCTTCACCAGCACTCCAAGCCTGACCTGCCTCTTTGGGTTTTGTCTGCCCCAGCCCAGAGCCCCTCTACAGGAAATCATATAGTTCCTAACTGACTCCATGCAGCAGGTAGGACACACTGGCCCTTGTGGGCTCTGGTAACAAAAGTCACCCTGCTCACAGTGAACATCAACATCCCAGGGCACAAGGAGGAACCTTTGAGAATGACCCAGGACATGAGAAGGTCTAATCAGGCACTGACATTATATCTGCCCAAGAACATGGTGGGATCAATGTCATATGCAGAAGGAGCCAGGTTGTGAGCCTGCTATCCTGGACATGGAGGTGCTGTAGGGAGAGTATATGCCTAAGTGTATGTGTGAGGAGGTTTATACTTCATTCTTACTCTGTCTTTGAAGTTACTATTCCTTTGTAAAGATTAATTAATGTCAAGTGGTTAGTTAAATGAAACAAGGGCCAGGCCAGGGCCCCCAACAGTAAGGGAACATAGCTGATAGAGCCCGGAGTCAGAATACACCAGAAACCAAACACATGTGGCTCTGGATCCACTCTCTTTGTTTTGGGTTCTTGATGTCTAATGGAGTTATTAGCTGCCACTTTCCCAATATTAATTTTTTAGGAATTATTTTCTTCTGTGAGCTTGTATACCTCCTTTTTCATTTGACCAATTCAGCTTTATAAGAAGTTCTTTTCCTCAGTAAATTTGTGTTCCTCTTTCTCCATATGACCAATTCTGCCTTTTAAGAATTCTTCTCTTCACTGGATTTCTGTGGCTCTTTTGCCAATTGCTCAATTCTGTTTTTTAGAATATTATTTTCTTCAGTATTTTTTGTGCGTCCTTTACTATGCTCTCAACTTTTTTTCAAAGAATTCCTTTTGAGGCATCATATCATACTTCTTTGAGAGTACTTTGGTAGAGAGCAGGTGAATCTGTGCACCTTTTCTGCCATCTTGGCTCCACCCCCTCTAAAGCCTTACTTTTCAAGGTGGATGGAATAGTTGTCCAAAAGGGGCCAGGGATACCACTCCAAGCATTACTTTTTCTTTGTATTACCTGAAAAATGGCATCCACGACATAAAGAAGCAGATGAGGGCACAATGAATAGAGCACTGCACCCTGGGAATAGCCATCTGCTCCTTTACCTTTGTTGGGTCCACCTAGCTCATTAAATACTGTAGCATTCAGTTTGAGTGTATGGTTTTCTTGGTTCAGATTGCTTCCCTTTGTATCTGTTCACAGAAGTCTTCCCAGGTTTCTTGGGATCCATCTCTTTCAGGGTTTTATAGCATAGGCATATTCCATCACATTTATGGACCACAGCCTTCCTGGTCATTCTCCTGTCAATGGGCTTCATGGCAAGCACTAAATGTATGGCTATAAATATCTTGGTATATGTGGTCCTTGGAAGGTGGATGGAGCAGTTGTCCAAAAAGGGCGAGGGGTACCACTCTAAGCATCACTTTTTCTTTGTATTACTTGAAAAATGTGGCCCACAGCATAAAGAGGCAGATGAGGGCACAATGAATAGAACACTACACCTGGAGTCAGGAGCCCTGAGTTCAAATCTGGCCTCGACACTTCTGAGCTGTTTGACACAAGGAAAATCATGTAACCAATTTGCCTCTGTTTCCTCAACTCTAAGATGGGGATAATAATGGCACCTACCTCATGGGCTGTAGTGAAAATCAAATGAGAGATTGTCTGTAAAAAGGGCTTAGTGTCTGGCACTGAGTAAGTGCTCAATAAATACTTGTTCCCTTCTTTCCTCCACCCCTTCCTTGTCTCACCAGGCATAGGAAGACTCCAGGGATAAGGTCAGCCTCTCTGACTGATTCCTCATCTCCCAAAACCTTCAAGAGAAGTCTGCAGACCCCATGCCTTTGGCTACCTGGGGCTTCACTGGGCAACAGTGGTGAGAAATCTCTCTCCCTTCTGCCCTTTGTAGTTAAATCCTCAAAGGGCCTGAAAAGGCCATCTATAATAGGCACCTCCACTTCCTCTTCTCTCATTCTCTACTTAACATCATTTTAAAAAATCTTACCACCTTCTGTCTTACTATCATTTCTAAGACAGAAGATCAACAAGGGCTAGGCAACTGAGGTTCAGTGACTTGCCCAGGGTCACACAGCTAGGAAGTGTCTGAGACCAGATTTGTCTGCTTAAACTCTTACAATCTGGCTTCTGACCTTATCATTCCACCAACATTATTCTCTCCAAAGTTACCAACAATTGCAGGCCCAATGGCCTTTTCTCTGTCCTGTTCTTTCTTGACCTCTCTGTAGCCTTTGCCCAAGAATCAATCTGTGCTCAGTCTCAGAGGCCACACTGAGTCCTAATCATCTGGGGACAGAAAGTCATGACCCAACTCTCCTTCCCTCCCCCTCAGTCTTAGCTTATAGCCTTTTCAAGTTAAATAATCGATCATCAGTGTGGTACCGGACTTGCTGCCATTTGGGTCCTCCCTGAAGGCATCTGACATCTCTCAAAACATCAGGCTCAAAATGGGATCAAGCACACAGCCCTACTTCACTCCGCTGGTGATTGGGAAAGTGCAAGAGCTTTGTCCATTATCCAGAACTCATGCCAGAATGGAGCTGGTGTACAATACTGAGGAACTTCTCTGGGCAACCAAATTTTGCCGGGACCTTCCCTAAGCCTTCATGATTGACTGTATTGGTCAGATTGATGAATGTGGTGTTTAGACCTTTGTTCTGCTCCTGGCATTTCTCCTGGGCAGTAAATGCCACAATGACTACTACTCAGTCCTTTCTGAAGCCACACTGGCTCTCGGGTAGGTGACCATCTTTCAGGTGAAGGATCGGCTAGTGTAGGACAACTCTGGTAACATTCTTGCCAACAACACCACCAAGAAAATAGAGCTTCTTTCCCATCCATAAATAGAACCATCAGTTCCATCAAATGGAGAAATTGTGACTGCTGTGGACAATTCACTTTCCTTGGCAGTATGCTTTCCAGCCATGTCCACATAGAAGATGAGGTTGACACGCTCATGACCAGAGCTGGCTCATTGTTTGAGAGCCTTTGGAGGAAAGGGTGGGAAAGGAGAGGTATTGGGCTGCCCACTATAAGAAATAAAATTTATATAGAATGATAAAATTAAAAATATCATGGTTTCAAAGGGTTTATTGAAAGCCATTTAGAAAAATGAAGCCACGTGCCTGTTGAGTTATTTTAAAGGAACCCACCATCTACCTGCTCCTCCCATCCTCCTGCTGCTCCACAATCACAAAAAAAAAGAGAGTACCAATCCCATCCTCAGTCTTGATACTCCTGTTTACGTTATTACACTTTCTGCCCACCCGATTATGCAAGAAGAATCATGGGAAATGCAGTTTGAGAGAGTTCTAAATGTCCACAGGAAGTTTAGATCAGGGACCTCAAAATTAGTCCAAGGACTCCCAAATTTCCAATATCACATCCTCCCCCAATGATCTTTGGGGGCCTACTCTCCCCAAATGATCACTCTACATAATTATCTTGTACCTACAAAGGTCTTCTAACTACAATAGTTAGAGAAAAGCAGGAAATGGAAGAGACAGCAAAACCAATGTTTTGCTAGGCCCATTGACAAAAAGCCAATTAGGGGGCAGTCCACTTTGGCATAAGTGTGTACATTCAAAATAAATGCATTCAACTCCCCATTGTTCAATCAACTGCACCCCAAAGTTCATCCTGGATCTTCTTGATGCAGTGTAGGTTTCTGTGGGCATCTTCATGGTGCCTTCTTCAAACAGGTTCGTTGTCTGGATTCTTGGGAGATGGCAAATTTATTATCCTGAAATTACTCTCAAAAGAATTTAAACTTCACATTATAGATTATAATACACACATTCCCTTCTGAGGAGAACAACCCATTCCCCCCTGAAATTACTCTCAAAAGAATTAAATTTTACATTATAGGTTATAATACAGATTACAAAACATACATACCCCCCTGAGGAGGGTTAAGGCCAACATCCAGATCAGCTAAGGAAACATGGCTGAGTTATGGAGTTGTGTGAATCAATTGGCAAAAGAAATCTAAAAAGATAAAAAAAATCAAATAGAAGAGAAAAAATAACTTGTGGAGGAAATGTAAAATATCAAAGTCTAATTTGCAAAAGTGTAAGGAAAAATAAACTTATAACAGGTCCTTGAATCAAGGCCCAATTAAAGTGATTTAAGCAATTGTACAATTGCAATTACCCAATTCAATAGCCAGGACTACAGAAAGTTGCCACACTTAGAGAAATAAAGGGACCAAATTTGTGTTCAAGGGAAGTGTCTTTCCCTGGTCTGATTTGCCTGCACTTCTCAGGGATAGACTGAGCCATAATGATAGCCAGCCTTTGGTGCTTGACTAGGGAAGAAGCTCAGGGAAGTCTGGCCTCTAACATATGTCAGAAAAGCTGCCACCCTGAACCCCAAACACTAGTTTCAAGCACTTCCATATTGGCATAGAAGTTCCTCAATTCCACCTGGATTGGTATGGTCTGTTTGACCTTGTGCTCATTGGCACTGTGCAGATTCTCATCAATCCCTTTGGGATTGGTTGGTCGGTCTCCATAACCTTGTGCCTTCTTAGCACTATTTAGTAGCTTTTGTGTTCCCTTCTGAAATCAGACAGAAACATTAATCACAGTCCCATAATATTTATCAATTCATGGCAGGTTTCCATAGACTAAAGCTTTTTGGGTATGCATTAATATTATGACAAATATATGTTCATATATTAAACATATTACTGTAAAATCAAAAGGGGTTAATATTAATTATATGTACCTTAAGTACAGAAATGAGAAAAAAGGAAAAAGAGTCAATTAATCTATGAAAAAGAAAAAGAAAAGCAATAAGAAAATTAAAAATTCAGGGAAAAACACAATGTCAAGTATAAAATGAGAGAGAAACCTCAAATACTGTATTGCACATATAAGGAGGAAAAATAATAAAAGAATGTTTTAAAAATAAAAAATATATAACTTAGAATTATTGAAAGGTTTTTTTACTCAAAAATGAAATCCATTTCCTGTTAAGCTTTTGCCATGAACTCCTGTAAGAATAAATGTTTTTTACAAAATAGCAGAAATTTATAATGCAATTCAAATAAAGTACCAAGATTTCTCAAAATTTCCAATAATACATTTAAAGACAATAGCAAATAAACCCATTATTATAACCACTTTCTATGATGTTTAAAATATTGTATACTTGTCACAAGTTCAACAGGTATAGTAAATCATTTAACCTGCCTCAATGCCAAAAAAATCTGATAAAAAGAAACTTCTGGGTCTAAAATATCACCAGGAATTCTAGATCCTTCTGATGGGAAAGTAAGTTAAGATAAAGAGTTAAAATATCAAGCATACAAGAGCTCTTTTGGCTTCCTGTGTAATATATAAAAAGTTTGGGTAGGAAACTTCCATTTGTTTTCTCTACCTTTTTTAAGACAACATTCTTTATTATATATATATATATACCTATCATCCATTCAGAAGTTGCTATAAAATCCTAAAGTCAATTTTTAAGACTTCTTATACTCTTACAATTTAAATTCTTAATGCATCATATTCTTCAAGGTTGTATACAACTATTAAGATCAAATAAAAACTTAAAGCATGGCAATTTCAGTATACATGGGACTTATTTTTTTAAACCCTTAACTTCTGTGTATTGACTCATAGGTGGAAGAGTGGTAAGGGTGGGTGATGGGGGTCAAGTGACTTGCCCAGGGTCACACAGCTGGGACGTGTCTGAGGCCTCCTGTCTCTAGGCCTGACTCTCAATCCACTGAGCTACCCAGCTGCCCTCTATACATAGGAATTTTGGGCTTTTTACAACTTAAAAAATTTGTGCAAGATGTTCATGGTCTTTTACAATGATATGTTGTTCAAGAAAATCATATAACAAGATAGACATCAATTTAGCTTAATATAAACTTAAAATTTTAAACCTTAAAGAAATCAGCAAAAACAACAATATAAGCAAATAACAAGCAATGCAGTCAAAACCCTTTTTACCAATTCCAATAGATTTGTTCACTATTAGGGAGTTACAATAAAATCACAAACAGAATTTATCTAGCAGCCAAAAACACATTAGCTTAAAATGATTCAGTGTAACAGAAAGATATTGATCAGATTAACATATGAACTTAAAATAGCAAAATTAAATCATAAAACAATCAGCAAAATACAATAAGATTCAGAGACTTTAAAAAAAAACCCGTGGAGTCTGAGGAGGCTAAGTTTGCCTCCAGACTTTTAAAAAGTTCCTGTTTAAGTTCCCTTGGCCCAAGTGGCCAGCATATACCCCCCGGTCTCAGGCAGGATAATTGCAAGGAATGGTAAGAAGAAAAAAACATCCCACAACTGGGGTCTCCTAGGGTCCACATGCTAACTCAGTCTCCTCCCCCAAAGGCAGAGCATGGAAGTCAATTGAGGTAAAGACTGGAAAAGCAGCAGGTTGGGAATCCCACCTGGAGGGGCTTGTGGGCGTAGAAGCTCCCTTTAGTTTAAAAGTTATTAATGTCTATGAGGGAACAACCAGGAAATTCTCTGGTGTGCATAATGAGAAAGAAGGGTTTTTTTTTTATACTTCCCAAATCTTGGGCAGCAGCTGGGGTTGCTCCAGGAGCTCTGGGTGGTGACTGGGGACGGCAGCAGCAGGATCAGCTGGAGCAGCAGGGAGAATCAGCAGATGGGGCAAGGGTTGGTGGCAGAGGCATCCGAGGGGATGGGGAGTCAGAATCTAGGATCTGGGCTCAGCACTAGGGCAGGAAGGTTAAAAATGCACCCCCCCCCCATGGAGGGTCAGGAGGTCAGGGCTGGCACTCAATGGAGCAGCATCCATGGGGAATGTATGAATCAGGAGACAGGAATATGCTGCTGGAGCTATCAGCAAAAGCATGGCGTTTGCCAGCAAAGTAACTTTCCCCTTTCCCTGAAAAGTCCCTCAAAGGAAAATAGCAGGGTGCAGAAAAATAACTTTCCCCTTTCAAAATATTACTCAGAAAAACTGAGAAAAGTGGCCAAAAATAGCACAAAAACAGCAAGAGCAGGTCCACAGCTCCAGAGGATACAGAGGTGTCTCAGAGTTCTGCCTGTGGAGGGAGGGTAAAAAATCATGGCAGGATTGTGGCTTGTTATGTTATCAGAAAAATTGAGTTACATCTCCAAACTTCTGGTCACCATTAATGTAAGAAATAAAATTAATATAGAATGATAAAATTAAAAGTATCATGGTTTCAAAGGGTTTATTGAAAGCCATTTAGAAATATGAAGCCACATGCCTTATAGAGATCCTGCTCTATAACCAGAGACTAATCTGATTGGAAGCACGGCTTGTTAGCTCATAGTACTTCAAGAAATACTGAAATAGCCACTTTATTATAAAGGAAATTAAAAATCCCCTTCCCCCAAAAGCCCAAGAAAGTTTCCCACAGTTACAGAGAGCAGGATTTTTACTATAATCAAAACAAAAGCCTTAGAAGCCTCCAGGTGTAGATAAAAAAACCTATGCTAAACTATCAACTATATGTGTTATCTTTAAGTGAAGCCTGGGACATCTCATTAGGCCGGAAAGCCTGTGCAGTTCTCAGCCTTGATGGTATTAATTTTTTTGAGCCTCATTATTTTATTTTAATTCTGGGCAAAATGCCCTGCCAAGGGTTCGACCTTGGCCGTACCAGCCATCTGTGTTCTTGGTCAAAGGGGAACAGAGTTAGCCCCCCTCCTGCTGGAGTGCTGAGAGCCCAAAGCTTTTTCAATAAGACTATAATTCATTTTGAAGGAAGGTGAGAATTATGAAAGGAATCAAAAGAGGAATCTCAGATTTTTATCTTAGATATCCCACTCCGGTTTCTCGACCCGAAAGGGAGAAAAACCAATACACGGCTCTGCCGGTCTGTATTGATCTTTTGAGGGGGTCCAGATAAAAATATCTACTTGAGATTCTAATTTCTCTTAATAGCTCCCGACATATCCCCCTTCTCTTCAAAATAACATGATTTATTAGACAGGAAAACTTTGAATAATGAAAGAAGTTAAAATTGGTTATAATCATCAGTTATAGTTGGATCTGATATGAATTACAGATCAAATTGTTTGTTTATGGCTCTCTACAGTGCCTGTTGAGTTATTTTAAAGGAACCCGCCATTTACCTGCTCCTCCCATCCTCCTGCTGCTCCACAATCACAAAAAAAGAGAGTACCAATCCCATCCTCAGTCTTGATACTCTTGTTTACGTTATTACACTTCCTGCCCACCTGATTATGCAAGAGGAATCATGAGAAATGCAGATTTGAAAGAGATCTAAATGTCCACAGGAAGTTTAGATCAGGGACCTCAAAATTAGTCCAAGGACTCCCAAATTTCCAATATCACACCACCAATCTGACATTCTATAGAGCCTTAGTGCTGACCTCATTGTTGTTTGCCTGTGAAACCTGGAGTGTCCACCAGGGCCATGCCCGGAAACTGAATGGCTTCCATTTGAACTGTCTCAGGAAGATCACCTGACAAGATTAGATTTTGGACACTGAGGCTCTTTCTCAAATGGAACTGCCAAGCATTCAGAATCTGCTGCAAAGAGCATAACTCTAATGCGCTGGCCAAGGTTTTCAAATGCCAAATATGCACTTGCCTAAAAGACTCTTTTCTGTAGAAGCCCTACAGGGCAAGTTGTCGCATGGAGATCAGAAGAAGCTGTACAAGGAAACTCTCAAGGTCTCTCTTTGCTATCTATTGTCAGACATGGTAGATGCTGGCAAGGACCAAACTCATGGTGTGTTCACATCAATGAAGGCCATATGATCTAGGAGCAAAGCAGAATGGCAGAAGCTCAAAAGGAACTTGAGATCTGCAAATTTAGAGCCTTGTCTATCTCAGATATTCATCTATGCCGACCTGAGGTAGAAAATTCCAGGGTCAATGATTGGCACATCTCAAACTAAGCAGACACAATTGAATACACTCTACCCTGACATGACATCGTGATGCCTTTGGTCTTTGAGTATGAAGGATGAACAACAAAAACGAACTGCAACCTTTGACACTGTTGCTCACTCATCCTTGGTATTCTATTCTCTCTCAGTTGTTGTGACAACCCCACTCCATCCCACTCTCTTTTGGTTCTTCTCCTATCTCTCTGACTTCTCCTTCTCTGTCTCCTTTGCTGGATCCTTCTTTAGCTCATAACCTCTAACCATAGGTGTCCCTCAGGGTTTTGCCCTGGCTCCTCTTCTCTTCTCCCTCTAGAGCTCCCCTGGATTTAATGACCATTTCTTTGCTAATGATTCTTTATTTTTTTATTTTAATTTTGAATATTTTCCCATAGTTACATGTTTCATGTTCTTTCCCTCTTCCCCAAACCCCCTCCCATCCACCCCTCAAAGCCGACACACAATTCCACTGGGTTTTACATGTATCATTGATTAAGACTTAATTCCTTATTATTGATAATTGGACTAGGGTTATTTTTTAGTGTCTTCATTCCCAATAATATCCCCATCATCCCATGTGTTCAAGGAGTTGTTTTTCTTCTGTGTTTCTCCTCCCACAGTTCTTCCTCTGGATGTGGCTACTTTTCTTTCTCATAAGTCCCTCAGAATTGTTTTGGATCCTTGCATTGCTGCTAGTAGAGAAGTCCATTATGTTTGATTTTACCACAGTGTATCCATCTCTGTGTACAATGTTCTCCTGGTTCTGCTCCTTTCACTCTGCATCAATTCATGGAGGTCTTTTCAGTTCACATGGAATTCCTCCAGTTCATTATTCCTTTGAGCACAGTAGTATTCCATCACCAACAGATACCACAATTTGTTCAGCCATTCCCCAATCTAAGGACATTCCCTAATTTTCCAATTTTTTGCCATCACAAAGAGCAGCTATAACTATTTTTGTCAAATCTTTTTCCTTATTCTCTTTGGGGGTATAAACCAAGCAGTGGTATGGCTGGATCAAAGAGCAGGCAGTCTTTTAAAGCCCTTTGGGTATAGTCCCAAATTGCCATCCAGAATGGTTGGATCAATTCACTACTCCACCAGCAATGCATTAATGTTCTAATTTTGCCACATCCCCTCCAACATTCATCACTTTCCTTTGCTGGCATGAATAATGATTCTTTAAACTACTTTTCTTGTCTCAATCATTTTGCTGACCTAGTCTAACCTCACATTGCCAATTGCCTTTCAGAAATCTCCAAGTGGATGCCCAATAGACATCTTAAACATGACATGTCTAAAACAGAACTCATTCTCTTTTTCCTTAAATGCTGTTTTTGTCCTTCTTTCCTTATTACTGTAGAGGGCAACACCATCCTCTTGAGTCCCACAAGCTCCCAACATTGGAGATATTAACTCCACACTCTCTCCCTCTCCCCCCATATGCAATATGGTGCCATTAGCTTGTCAATTTCAGCTCTGAGCATCCCTCCTATATGCCCTCTTCTCTCCTCTGACACTGGCCCCTCCCTGGTACAGATTCTCATTCTCTCCCATCTAGACTAACAGCCTGCTTGGGGTGCAGTCTACCTGCCTCTAGTCTTCTCCACTTCAATTCATACTCCATTCAGGCACTAAGGTGATCTCACCAAATTAGGGGGTAGAAGATAAGAGGCATGTACCTTATACCATTCAAGATTTTCCTAGGTTATCCAAGATAGTTCCTAGGGAAAGGATTCACTATTTGACAAAAATGACTGGAAAATCTAGGAAGTATTTCAGAAGTAATTGGGTGTAGACCAATGTCTCATATCATATATTAAAATACTTAAATATAAAAAGTGATATCATAAGCAAAGGGACGAGGAAGAATTTCCCTGTCAGATCTATGGAGGGGGTGAAAGCTCACAATCAAAGGACACCGAGATTTTAGATGACATAAAATTTAAAATATTTTGTGCAAACAAACCAACATAGCTAAAATAACAAGAGGAAACAGGCTACTGGGGGGGGGGATTCTTTGCAGCAAGTTGCTATGATAAAAATCTCATTTCTCAGAAATACACAGAACTGATTCACCTTTATAGGAATAAAACCCATTTCCCAATTGATAAAGTCAAAGAATGTGAATAGGTAATTTTCAGAATTATCAAAACATTCCAAATTACTAAAAATTAAAGCAACTCTGAGTTTCTATCTCAGATTGGCTAAAAAGGAAAATGACAAATATTGGAGGGGATTTGGAAAAACAGGCACACTGATGTATTGTTGGTGGAGCTGTGACTTGGTCCAACCATTCTGGAGAAATCTTTGGAACTATGCTCAAAATGTCATTAAATTATGCATATCTTTTAAACCAGCATTACCACTACTTAGATCTATATCCCAGAGAGACAAAAGAAAGAGATAAAGGATCCATGTGTTCTAAAATACTTATAGTCACTCTTCTTGTGATGGCAGAGGTTTGGAAAACAGAGGGGATATCCATATACCGGGGAAAGGCTGAACAAATTATGGCATAGGAATGTGATGGATGTTGGGTTTCAGTTATAACGAATCATGAAGGTTTAAAGATGTATTCAAAAGCTGATTCTAATGAGCAAAGTGTTCATGGACCAGACTTATGGATATGTTTATAATATTTTACATGATTGATTTCAGAATCCTTAAATTGGGTGGGACTTGAAATTTGTTGACCTTGAAAGTTAAGCCTCTATAATCTGCAGTCTAGAAGCTGGCAGACAATTTGTAAAGATCCTTTGAAATATCAAAGATGTACTCTTACATCTGAATAAACTTGGGCCAGTGTTCCAGTCAGGAAGGTCTTTCAAATGAGATTTTTCCTTGGGAGCTGGCTATCCTATTATCTTGCAATCCATTCCTTTATCTTGTAACTGATTGTCAATATTATGTTAATACTTCTGTTGCTTCACTTGTTTGATTGACATCACATGACCCCCAGTCCTAAAATCTATCCTTGAAGCCTATAATAAACAGTGGATCTTGCTCAGCCCCCTCTCTTGGACTCTCACTGACTCCTGAGTGCTGACCTGCTGACACCATGCGAAATTTCTCTCTCTGTGTTCCATGTTTCTTTGTTTCAACTATGCCTCACTTACTCTAATTCTTAATCTTAATCCATCACTTTCCAGCTTTCAGCTTCCCTCCTTAGGTGTTTAAACCCACCCGAGAATTATATGTAGGGGTTGGCGCTACAATGGAGTACTACTGCGCCTTATGAAATGATGAGATAGACAATTTTCAAAGAAACTGGGAAGACTTCAATATGCCCAGCAGTAGAGTCTCTGAGCCCAAGTGGCTGGACATTTGGTCCTTTCTCTGCCTAAGTCATAAAGCATAAGAATGTGAAAAAGATGCCTGGAGAAAATATAAAATCTCTCTGATGAGGGCTTGATATCTGAGCTCTCCACCAACAGAAATCAATATGATCCAATGCCATTGCCCACCACCTAAGTGGTGAAAGTACATGAAGAGTTCTCAAAAAGAAGAACTGCAGGATCTTAACCTCTTATCCCCTGTGTAATTAGGATTTGCTCCCCAGCACTCTAAATCTCAGCTTCCCATGTTCTCTCTCATGTTATGTGCTAATGTAGGGAGGATATAAGTTTTGCATAGCTCTGCCCCTCTCTCTCTTCTCCCCTGATTGTGGTTTGTGGAAGTGGGGTGAGTCTCAGTCAGGAGACTTTTTCATGTGGTCTTATTTTTGTTAGATAATTAGGCTTTTATACTTCTATTTCATTTTTATTCCTTCTACTTCAAGTGATTATTAATAAACTTTATAAAATTAATACTTGGAGTTATTGATATTGATTTAAATCTCACACCCCCAATGCTTCAGATCAATGACTTCTTGGTAATGTAGATTTTAAAAATTAGTATCCAAGAACTAAATATTATATTTTATAAATTTTTATTCATAATAAACTAACTTAAAAAACTAACAAAAAGGTACTAACCCAGCCCACTCGTGAGAGCAAAAGAGCAAAAGAGCAAAAGAGGAAGAATGAGTTGGAGCCTCAGAACTTATACAAAATGTGACCATGCAAAGGTAGACAAAAGGAAAAGCATTCTAGGTAATACAGAAAGGAAGTTTGGGTAATGTAATTTTAGGGATTCAAGATATTTCCAACTATACATTCCCCCCTGTGATCCTATTGGGAGACCAGTCTTCCCAAAAGGATCATGGAAACATAACTAACTTATAAATTGCAATAATTTGTGGATAAAAGGAAAAGAGAACAAAATCAATGATTGCTACATTGACAAAAAGCCAATTTGGGGACAGTCTCATTTGGCATAAAAAGTATACATTCAAAACAAATGCTTTTAACCCCCATAGTTCAATTTCACATCCCAAAGTTCACCCTGGATCTTCTGGTGCAGCATGTGGTATCTGCAGGCATCTTCATGGCACCTTCTCCAAACAGATTCACTTTCTGGATTCTGGAAGGTAGTCTGTTCTAAATTAGGCTCAAATTCAAATCAAAGTTCACATCAATAACATAGCCCCCCCTGAGGTATATAATAACAAACAGGCAACACTCAGGGATACATGGCTGAGTTATAAGGCATATGAATCAATTGCAAAAGAAATAAAAAACATCCAAAAATCCACATAAAAGAGAAAAAATAACATGTGGATGAAATATAAAATATTAAAGTCTTATGTCTAAAAATCTAAGGAAAAATAAACCTATAACAGGTCCTTGAATGGGGACCTAATTAAAGTGATTTAAGCAATTGTGCACTTATCCAATCAGTAGCCAGGACTACAGAAAGTTTGCCACACTATGAAAGACAGAAAAGGGACTAGATTATAGGAGCAAATGGGAGTCAGGATGGCAGCTAAAGATTAAATTGTTAGAATGTGGTTCAAAGGAAAACCTGCCTCTGACATAGGTCAAAACAGCCACAACCTCAAACACCAAACAAGTTCAAGTCCTCTTGTCTTGGCTCAAAATTACATTAATCCCACTGGGATTGGTTTGTCTCTTTGACTTTGTGCTCCATTGGCACTATGCAGGTTAGCTTTGTGCTTCTTTAGCACTGTGCAATGACTCTTTTTAAATTCCCTTCTCTTGGGATCAGACAGAATCATTAAGCAAAGTCCCATAATTTCAAAAAATCAGTAGCATTATTTCTATAGTATAAAGTTTATGTGTTAATATTAGAACAAATGTATCTTAAACTTATATTACTGCAAAACAAAAAAGATTAATATTGATGAATATGCACTTCAAAATTCTCAAATACTATATTGCAAATACAAGGGAAAAATGTTTTAAAAATCAAAAACATATAGCTTACAATCATTAACACAATGTGTCAGCCAAGGAGAGGAAGAACATAAAGGTTCCTCACCCAAAAATGAGATCCATTTCCTTTTTTAAACTTGGCCATGAACCACTGTGTGAGTGCAAATGATTTTTAGAAAATAACAGATTTATAAAAACAGAATGGACATTCAAAGAAAGTACTAAAGTTCCCAAAATTCACAATAGCCCAGTTATTGACAATAGCAAACAAACCCATTTTTATATATGATTCACATGAGTATATATATATAGCCACTTGCTATGTGATATTTTTAAAAACCTATGAACTGATGTATACATGTCACAAACTTACAGATATAGGAAATCTTTCAACCTTGGTAAGAAATCTAGATTGTTCTGGTGGAAGAGTAGAATAAGCTGAAGAGTTAAAATATCATACATTCAGGAGCTCTTTTTAGCTTCCTGCTTTATATATAAAAAGTTTTGGCAGGAATTTCTACTTGGTTCTCTACCTTTTAATGCAACATTCATATATATATCATCCAGAAGCCACTTGCTACCTGGGGAATGCTCCATCTTGGGAGACTTCTAGGGATACTATGCCCTAGGAACATCTTCCCAGCTCCTCTGGTATGAGACTGTTATATATCTCACCCATTACAATTTTATAAATGTGGAGGTGGGGACATATAATAATCACTTCTGCTACTAAATCAACCCTTTAAAAACAATTGAGATATTTAGCTCATTAACTTCTCCAAAGGTTGTATAAGCAACTTGTGACATTGATGAATCAGATGGATTTGTGGGCTTTCACAATGATATTTTGTTCAGTACAAGTCATAGGGTGTGTAAATGGAGTTACCTCACCCTTATTCATTCTTTAGACTTTAGCCACCAGGAATATGCCACCACACCCAACTTAGAATTAAGTGGTGAGGGGGAGGTCTGTGACCCACATGTGCTAGTGAGTTGACAAATCAAAAACAAGTGACTGCCCCTGAGCAGTCCAAAACAAGGTTGAGACTGTCATTTGTCCACATAGAACTGGAGGGTGGACGTAGGAAGTGACGAAACGAACTATCTTTTAAATATGATGGTAACTTCCTGTGAAGGGGATTTTGGCCTTTTGAACCTGGCCTTGAAGGAGCCTGGATGAGACCTCAGACTGCTTCCTTTTGAATTGTCATGTGGGTAAGTTAGGCTGACTCCCTTTTCTTTTTGTTGGCATTTCTGGAGGCCCTAGCCTCTAAAGAGGCCTCTCATCTTAGAGGAGGCCTTGTGGCTAGAAGCCTTGTTTAATTAACCTCTGTGCCCCCTTTGATGGGCCTATGAAACCCTGCCTGGTTCAGGTCTCTGCACCAGGCTGGAGTAACACACATTCTTCTTTCTTTCTCTCTCTCTCTCTCTCTCTCTCTCTCTCTCTCTCTCTCTCTCTCTCTCTCTCTCTCTCTCTCTCTCTCTCTC
>NC_058130.1:798939332-798956522 GCF_016433145.1 Gracilinanus agilis | reverse complement strand
TTGGGGAATGGCTGAACAAATTGTGGTATATGCTGGTGATGGAATACTATTGTGCTCAAAGGAATAATAAACTGGAGGAATTCCATGTGAACTGGAAAGACCTCCAGGAACTGATGCAGAGCGAAAGGAGCAGAGCCAGAAGAACATTGTACATAGAGACTGATATACTGTGGTAAAATCGAATGTAATGGGCTTCTGTACCAGCAACAATGCAATGACCAGGACAATTCTGAGGGATTTATGGTAAAGACGCTGCCCACATTCAGAGGAAGGACTGCAGGAGAGGAAACATATAAGAAAAGCAACTGCTTGAGCGCATGGGTCGGGGTGGACATGACTGAGGGTGTGGACTCGAAACTACCACACCAATGCAATCACCAACAATTTGGAAATTGGTCTTGATCAAGGACACATGACAAAACTAGTGGAAATGTGCATTGGCCATGGGTGGGGGAAGTGCGGGGGGTGAAGGGGAAAGTAGGAGCATGAATCATGTAACCATGTTAAAAATGATTATTAATAAATGTTAAAAAAATAAAATTATTGTTCCATGTAATTGGGGAAAGACAAAATATTATTTAAAAAATAAAAATAAAGCTCAGGATGAACCAGGTGGGAAACATTCCTATTCAAAAGAAGCAGCACAACGGGGAAACGAAATCAAGAGGCCATGCCGAGGTCATCCTCCCAACTTCCTACCAAAGGCTTCGTCTGACAATTCAGACAACTCTCTCTGCAATTCAAAACAATAGACAATTGTAGTCCCCAGAGCTTATACATACCCCAATATTTCACTAACTCAGGGATGGACTATAATTCAATTTCTCATATTCCCTGAACAGGTAAATTGCAGTGATCCTTGACTTAGGACTGAAAACTAAGTCCAGGCTGGAGTCACAGCAGATACAACAGCAGTCGATTCATATGAATCTATGGAAGTTACATCTTTGAATCGCCTCATGCATGTGAATCATTTTTCTAGGGGTTAGCTGGGTGTAAAGGAAGACAAGTCCACAGGATAGCATGGTTACAATATGCTAGTGGCTTTTTAAGTGCTTTGGGATCTTTGCCATTTTGATCTGCTCAACAACCCCAGGAGGGGGGTACCATTAGTTTTCTCTTTGCGAATCAGGAACCTGAGGCAAACAGAGGTAAGAGAGACTTCTTTGAGATCACAGAGCCAGGGGCAGCTTGGTGCTCGGTGGATGGAAAGCCAGGCTCAGAGAAAGGAGGTCCTGGGTTCAAATCTGCCTTCTGATACTTCCTAGCTGTGTGACTCAGGGCATGTCACTTAACCCCCACTGCCCAGGCCTTTGTGCTCTTCTGCCTTGGAATGAACACTTGGTATGAATTCTCAGAGAGAAGGGAAGGATTTTTAACAGAAGATCCTCCAGCCAATCGATTTTGGGGCCTGGAAGAGTCTGCAGATTCCATTCTTTTTTTTTTTTTTTTAGGCCCTTTATCAGAAGCTTCACCTGAGGGAGAGTCAGAGCACAGGTTCCTGGTCCAAGAAGGGAAATTGAAGCAGAAAGGCACTTTCCCTGGCCCTCTGCCCTGGAGACCTACTTCTTTCTGGACCCCTCAGTGTGGACACGGAGGGCTTCCCTCTCCCAAAACTTCAGATCCCCGAGACGTCTTTAGGACTTTTCAAAGCCAGGAAAACCCTCGTCCTTCCTCTGACTAGGTGAGGGGATTCCCGCCATCCCAATGGGATCTAGGCCGAAAGGATGGAAGCACAGCGCTGCAATGGGAAGGCACTGTGCTTCCCTGACTTCAGACAGCTGCTCTTCTCTCGTCTTTCCGATGGCCTTTGCCCCGTGGGCTCGGACAAGGAAGAGGAGGCTGAGGCAGTGGCCCGCCTCAGGCATTCCAGAAACGGGTGAGCACAAGCTAAGATGGTCCCGTCTTTGCTGTGGATGTGTAAGAGAGCACTTTAGCTCCAAGCGGAAGAAAAGTGAAGTGCCTGAAACCCTCCAACTGCTTGTGGAAGCCCCAGGTGAGAGGTGACCCTGCTTCCCCAGCCAACTGGGTGGCCCAGTGGATAGAGAGCCGGGACTGGAGATGGGAGGTCTCAAACTCCAACCTATCCTCGGACACTTCCCAGCTGGGTGACCTTGGGCAAATCATTTGGCCCCAAATCCCCAGCCCTAATCGGTCTTCCGCCTTAGACCTGACACTTAGTGTTCTTTCTAAGGCCAAATGTGAGAAGTTTTTCTCCCTCTTTCCCAGCATTCTGAGGGCTTTGACTGCAGCTTTCGAGCAGTTGTTCTGCCGGGCTTCATTTCCTCTTTAACGTCCTTCCAAGTAAGCAAATGTACAAAGAAGAGGAAACCCAGGCCTTGGCTATTTGGACAAACCGCCTTTCACCGTCTTACCTGGTTTCCCCATTTTCAATGAGAAAACCCAAACAAATGAGAGTGTGGACTCTGGCAGCTCTCCATCAGATGTGCAGTAAGAAAAGGACTGAGCCAAGAGCTTCTGAGCCACACCTGTCCCCAGCACCACCGGCATCATCATGGCCAAATGACAAGGACAGATTTGAAAGGCACCAGAAGAGGCCTGAACAGAGTTGGGGCAGGGGAAGGCAGGGGGCATCTGGACACAAATCCTGGCCTTCCAAATCACATGAAGAACCGTAAGAGGCTTTCCTGGGGCTTCTCACGGGCCCTCATTCCACTGTTGCCCACTTGCAGAGCGTGG
This sequence comes from Gracilinanus agilis, assembly GCF_016433145.1. Taxonomy (NCBI): domain Eukaryota; kingdom Metazoa; phylum Chordata; class Mammalia; order Didelphimorphia; family Didelphidae; genus Gracilinanus; species Gracilinanus agilis. Next base: position 798,953,822 of record NC_058130.1, on the reverse strand, counting down.
ACTTGTTGGGGCAACTTTGGGGCTCCAGAGCTTGATGCTGCCAGGGCTGCTGAGAAGGGGCAGTCAGCTAGCAGGAAGGGGAATTAGAGCCAGCCTCCTCGGACTCAGTCTACCAGCCATTCTTATCCTTCCTTTAACTGAATGCTGAGCCTCCCCTGACATCGATCAGGCCCCTCCCAAGGGGCACATCTCTTACCAATGCGAGGAGTGGGCTGTGTGTTGCCCTCAGAATATGTTCTCCACAAGCTTCCTGGCTGAACATCGTGCTGGTTTCAGGACTACGTGACAGGAGTATCATCCCCCCAAACTCCTAACCAGGAGCCCCTGTTTCTGCTCAGCCGTGCCCTGGAGCGTGTGCCAGCAGCTACCGGTGTGAAAGTCTGCTTATGCCATCTGCTAACCAAGCCAAGCTTCTCTGCTAAAGCTCTAATGTTGGGGTTGTTCTATTTTCTGATTGGGTAAACTGTAAGTTTACCTGTAAGTTTGGGCTCCCCAGTGTGTGTGGGGGCAGACAGGGAAGGGAGGTGGAGAAGGGGGGCTTGTGGTTAAAGCCAATAAAAGCTGAGGCTCCACCAGAAGAGGGTGCATCTGCCTAATGATGGGGTTGGCAACCTCTTTCATAAAAGGGAACTATCTGCTCGGAACTTTCATTGTGTGGGATAACCTCCACCCTGTGCCACACAGCTGGCAGCTCCTCTGGGATTGTAGAAGAGGTATGAGACCCTCAACCCCTCCTCTGATTGGCAAGACACCCTGCCAGGCATTCTGGTAGCCCTCGGGGGAGGGATAACTGAGGGAGCTTCTACCACACTACAGACCCAAAGGGAGAGCAAAGCATGAGCAGAAAGTTGGAGAAGGTCCAGGCCAAAGAACTCATGGCTGAGCCACATAAGTTTGTGCACAGCCCCGGGTATGAGGACACTTGGGTGGCTACCAGGGGGAGGGCAGACTTGGGACTTGGGGCTTGGCAAGCTGTTAGGAGGAACTGGCTCCCCTGAGAGTGTGAATGAGACATGACATAGCCATGAAGCAAGGGAGGAGTTCCAAGTGTGCAAGTCTGAAGCTACCTGTGAGGACACTGGCCAGAAAAGGCTGAAGTGAATGACACTGAGGGAGTGAGGGGGACCAAACCTCATTTGAAATTGCCAAGACCCAGAGCAAATACTGTCTAAATTCCCTGCCCCCAAAACCCTGGGGGAAAGAGGACCCAGTAGGCATCCCTGTTGATATTTTGCAAGATTGAAATGACCTGGCTAGGTCACAAGATCGTTTGGGCTGGGAAGGAGCATCTAGGCTTTTGTTTGTCTTTTTTTCCTAGTTTTGCAAGACATCTCAGGCAAGACACAGTGAAAGACCTGGTGAGTCTTAGGAGTGAGTGAATGAGGGAAAAGTTAGCTTGCAAGACAGCAGAGGATGGAAAGCCTTAGAGCTGAGCAGCAGGAATTTAACAGGGTTCTAGACATCTCAATTTTGACGCAGGTAAAAGATCCAAAATGGGTCAGGAACATTCTAAAAGCCACAAGCAGCCTGAATTGAAGAAATTACCCGAGTTACTTAGAGAGAGCAAATTGGAGTAACCTGCCAAAGTACAGGAATAAAGTTGAGAAAGAAATGATTTTTCTGTTGTACCACCAAATGACCATTATTGTAAGAAAAACCAGAGCCTTGTCTCCCCAGCCTGCAAATCTGGGAGTGGGGGGTGGGAGATGAGCAGACTCAGAATAGTGTGTGTGTGTGTGTGTGTGTGTGTGTGTGTAAGGGACTCTGGGCTTGCCTGAAACATGAGGCAAAGTTCATTTAGCTGTTTGTAAGTCTATGCATTTATGTTATTTATGTGTTAACTCTTTCTGTTTTTCCCTCCATTCCTGAAAACCGGGATGTTTGATGGACAAGAGAGTGGGTTAAGAGGTTAAAAAGAACAGTAAATTTGGAATTTCTTAAACTCTAGAATGCCTTAACAAACGAAAAGGAATTATTCTTTGGGTTTCCCCCTCTCTTTTGGGAAAGACAGAGACGTAAAAAGATCTCTTCGAAACTTCCATCCAGCTTTGGAAAATAACACCCTCATTCTATAAAGATGATATTAGAAATTAGATCTTGTTACATTAGTTTAGAGGTAGGAGATGGAGAATCTGGCTGGAGAAAGAATTGGAGTTTGAGACAGTGTCAGTTTCAAATGTTGACAGTGGGTGGGGGAGGGGTAACATTTTTTTCTGTGACAGTCTCTGAGTGTGGCAATTATTCCCCCCCCCCCCGCCCTAATCCCCCCGATTGCTGAGAGGTGACATCTTTTTTTCTCTCTCTCCTGTCTGAGGTAGAAGGAAAGGAGGGAAAAACCTTAAGAAGCTAAGCAATTTTCCTTTTCCTACCTGAGAAACACTACTGACCGTCTATTCCTGTTTCATAAATGTTTTTAATCTTTGAGGAGACCATAGAAATATCTGGTCTTTAGTTTGGACTCTGAGTTTGCTAAGGCTCAGAGTCCTAACTTGGTTCTTGCTGAGGCTCAGCCGGCTGGCCTTTGTTATTTTTATAACTTTGAGACAAAGTTAAGAATTATTCTTATAAGGATAATAGTGTTAGTTTTATTGTAGAATGGGGAAAATTTGGGTTAGTCAGATCAGGATCAGTGTAGCCTGTGGAAACAAGAGAAACGGTTCCTTGCAGAACCAGGGAGTTCTATTTGGGTGGAGTTAGAATCCCTTAGAGTTACAAATCCTTTTTTTTTAATCCTTATACTCTCAATAAATAGTTTATTTTTATACAACAAGAGTCTCCTTAGCATCCATGAGCCTGGCCCTGAAGAGAAGTTCACTTATGAGCTTCTCTTCAATTACATATACTGAAGATACTTTATAAGCACATCAAGCAGAGTATCTAATCAATTTATAGATCAATAATGAATTCACTTACACTTATTTTTACAATTCTCAATTGTGCTTGTTGATTTAAGCAAAGTTTCAAAATTTCAGTCAGGTTCATGGGACTACAAAAAGTGTTCTCAAAGCACTGTTATTCTGTACCAGCCTAGTAGTGGGAAATTCATTGAGATTCAAAGTGGACAAAATGGTTAAATGATCCTAGGCATAACATGAATGGTTTTCATCTTAGTAAATTAAAATTGATCATTGACTAGTGTCTTTCCTAATCTTGATAGCCAGCAACTGAACAGAAAGCAGATGAGAAGCCAACTCCTAATAATCACTGGCTGTTTAATGAAATACAATGATTCAATAAGTTTAGTGCAAGCTCTAAAAAAGAGAGAGGGGATTAAGCACTAAGATTTTGTGTAATCTAGGAAAGTGCTTACAAGTGAAAATGCTACTTTGAGGAAAGAAAGCACATCAGATCTGTAGATTTGAAATGGAACATGTACTAGTAGCTTGGAATACTGCTAAATGCTTTATGAAATCATTCTTATCTTAAAAGTAAGAAATCTGCACACATCATAGGTGTTTGTTTAATCACAGATGATCCATGAACTAAATTAATGTCTGAGGTGAATTGAATAAGCCAATATGTTAAGCTATATTGTTTAAAGCAGGGGTCAGCAATGAATGGCTCTTTCTGCAGGAGCCATAAAGTCCATTTTTTTTTCAGGCGCTGTTACAGGAGCGCTCACTGTGAGCACTGTATGGCTCTCATGAAATTACATTTTAAAAAATGTGGCATTTATGGCTCTCACGGCCAAAAAGGTTGCCGACCCTTGGTTTAAAGGATTCAATCTCTAAGAAGAAGAATCTGGATTCTTTTGGGCTACAAATTAGAAGGTAAAAATAATAGTACGTGGAGTGAAGTTTGCTGAATAATGGTAAAAAAAAGGTAGAAGCAGAGAAAGAGGGATGTTGAATTAGAATATGAAAGAAGAGACTTTAATCAGAGGATGGGGCTGTTCATTAAAGTCCATTGGGAGGGAAGTAATATGTAAGTTTCAAGTATGGAGGAATGTGAGGAGTGGGAGTAAAAAGGATGCTCTAATTTGCTTTAAGCCCAGGGTTTGAAGAGAGCTGATGTCCCTGTTTGGAGCAGCTAAGAACAAGTCCCCTCATCTCTCATTGCAGTAAATCATGGATGAATCACGTAAGAACGATTTTGAAAGAGTGCTACCAAGAAGTTAAACTAGCTGCAGGTTTCTTAACCCTTTCCAAGCTTAAGGAAAGGAGAAGATGTATGAGTTGGGAGACAACAAAAGAATACTGCCGCTTAATTTCAGTATCTTGGCTTTGGATTTTGTTTACTGAACAGTATATGAATCTCTGAAGTCTGTAATTTTTCTCACTGGAATTCAAGATGTTTTGTTTCCTCACAACAAAAAGGAGAACTTTCAGAGAAGAAAATAAATTGTAACAGGCGGGGAAAGTCATGAAAGTCTGTGAGGATTAAAACAGTGAGAAAAAGAATAAAGAAAATACAGAATTGGCATAGAAAAAAAGGAAAGAGAAAAGCACTTGATCCCTAAACTCCTACGGCTTGGGTGGGCAAGGTCATCTGCCCTGTAAAACCAAGGTTTGTTTGGGGTAGGGAATTCCCAGATGATGGGATTGGACTGCCGAGGAGCAAACTGTAAAATGACTCCATTCCATACCCAAACAACCAAGTGAGGCAGTCCTAGAAGGCGGCTCTGTAAGAAGAGTGTAAAAGGGGACTCCCAGGTTTCATTGGCCACAATTGGAGTTCGGGTCTTAGGCTCAGCGCTGGGAACAAAGGCGGCGAGTTTCCTGCGGAAGATGACCTCGGAGATGGGTCTGCTGGCATTGGTGGGGGGTGGTCCAGGCACAAGGAACTCTAATGTGGAAGCAGCCGGATTCCTGGCTCTCGGGCTGACTTCTCCCGTTTCTCTCAGGGACTTTGCTGATAATTCCTTGCTTTGTCGAACTTATTCAGGGAATGGCTGAGAAGCCGCGGCGAGGCGCTAAAGAGAACGAATTGTGTTCCTCGGAAGACTGGGAGGTTCAGGCTCGCCAAGGCATAAGAAAGCGGTGCTGGATGCAATAGGAGGAGTCCGGTGAGAAATGGGGCCTGGGGAGGCCAGATGGAGGGCGGCTTCCCGTTGCACTGGGCCCAAACTTGTGAGCCGCATTCCTGAACCAAGGCCCGAGGTGGGTGCGGAGCCCTCTCGGGCTTGAGCTCCTTGCACAGAAAGGCTGTGGCTGCGCACCCAGTGCATTGATTCCAGCGAACCATCGCGGTCTGGATTCCGACTTGAAAGAACCATCAACTGATCCCACCCTGGGACAGAGGGAAGAGACTGGCGGCTCCTCCTGCCTCCTGGACAGCCCCTGAAGGCGGCGCTGACTAGAGTTGGGCTGGGGGGGCTTGTAGGGATGAGAGGCTGATCGGCGCTGCTCGCTCCAGAGTCCGTGGCGGGCGGCTGCGGCGGCGGCAGACCCTCTGCTGGCAGTTTCCTCCTCTGGCCGTGGGAGTCTCACCTCCCCCTGCCTGGGAATGGATCCCTCGGAGTCTCCACCACAAGGTGCAGTCGTCCTGCTGGCTTCCGCGAGCAGCTTTAGAGAAGCGGAAGCCAGCAGGCGGACCCTTCCCAAAGGGTTCTTCCGGCGGGGAACACACAGGCCCCGGGATCCTGGGTGCAGTGGGTGGCGCTCCTCTCCCACGTGATCGCGGCCCGGTGACGCTGGGGGCGGGGCGGGGGCAAACCAGAGCCTCAGCAGGAGGGAAGTCGAGTGAGCAGGCCAGGAGGGCACGTTGAACCACAAGCCTGCCACCTCGCGGTTGGGCCCAGGGAGGGAGGCTGCTTCCGCTGGGGCCTTGGGGCCTGGGAGGCCTGCAGAATCGCCTCGGCTCGGCTCGTTCTTGGGAGGAGGTGGAGCCAGTCTCTCGCCTCGCCCCCTCTTTATCACGCAGAGGCGAAGACCAGTGGAAGGGAGGCGTGGGGCAGGGGGCGGGGCACGGCTACAGCCAATGAGAGGCGAGCTTGCCTCGGGATTCAGGAAAGAGCCCCGCCCTCGGCCTGCTCTGCTCCTCACTTGTGACTGGGCAGCTCTTCCGGCCCACCTGGTTAACCCTTTCTCTCTCGGCTCATTAGAGCCGCTGGAGTTAAGGGACTTGCATCCAGGCCCGCCTCTAGCCACTGAGCAACCTCGCTGTGCCCTGGCGGTAGAAACCCCAGCTGTCTCTCCGGAGTGAGGAAGGGAAGAGGCCCAGCCGGGTCCTGGGCCGGCAGCGGGGCATTACTGGGGGCCTTACAGGTGGGGGGCGGGGCGGCCCTGCGCCCCGGAAGTGGAACCGCCTGCTTTGTTCTGGAGTTCCAGCAGGGGGAGCGCCCCGTCCGGAGGCGGCTTCTGGGTGGGGCGGCCTGGCCCAGCCAGCCCATAGAGCAGAAGGGCCCGAAGGGGAGAGCTGCGGCTTTGCCACCACGCCCCAAGGCCGCTTCTCGGATGATTCATCCTCCCCTTGTGGCCACCTGCACCTGGGGAGATGGAGGCTTCCCGGACCGAAGCAAATCGAGCAGTGGCCGGCAACCACTCCCGGCCTTTCCGAAAAGGAGCCTTTTGTGCCCCCGGAAGCGCGACGCCCAAGCAGCGGGGGACGCCTGACTTCTTTCCCTTCTGCCCTTCTCCGCCCAGCGTGACTTTCCTTTAAGACGTCATCTCCGCCACGAAGCACGTGGAGCCCGTGACCCCGCCCCTTGTCAGACCCCGCCCCCTAACCTACGGGGTGGGGGTGTGGCCAGAACTCGCCCAGAGGCTCTCGGGTGGGCAGGTGAAAAAGGGGAGAGCCGAGCCCCGCCCCGCCCCGCCCAGCCCGAGCTGGAAGCCCCGTTCTCAGCCTCAGAGGATGCAGGGTTCGGGCAGCGCCCTCTGGGCTCAGGTTCTTCCTTCCGTCTTCATGTTCGTGAGGAGCCTCGGGCCGCCGGGCAGCTCGCTGAGTTCTCTCTAAGGCCCACCTCAGGCGGACAGCGTGACAGCGCGGCTGGGAAACTGGGCGAAGGGGCCTGCCGGGGGGCCTTGAGCCAAGGGCCGCGTGTTCGCCGCCCGGCCTTCTCCAGGCCTCTTCCGTGGAACTGGCTCCGCTCGGTCCCCCGGTTACTGCAGTTACTGCGCACGCGTCCCCGGATGGCTGACTGGTTCTGGGGAGGAGCCAGCCGCTGGTGTCCAAGGGACGGGGGTGGGGGCGCCGCGTGCCGTCATCGCCCGTCGTCGCCCCCTCCCAACTGCGACGTCCCTCCGAAGTCGGGTTTCTCTCCTGGGAGCCACCACTAAGTGTCGCCCTCTCATGACGGAGGCAATCTAAGGCCCACTAGGAAGGGCGGGCCAGCGGGGGAGCCTGAGCAGCCTCCCTCCATCCACTAAAGCCGCTGCCTGTCCCCGGTACCCCTCGGCCCGGGCTGTCCCTGCCGAAATGTTTAAAGCGGCTCTTTGGAAACTGAGGACACGGGCGCCAACTGGAGAATGGCTGACCGGGCTCTGATCACATGACTGTGATGGCCAACGGCGGCCGGTGTGCGCAGTGACGCAACATGGCACTCGGAGCAGCTGGGAATAACTGAGCTTTTATTAGCGATGCAATGAGCCAAGACAACGCCAAGGAATCAAGATGAGCAATGCCAGAGGAAGAAGCCCGGAATGCTGGCACCCCAACGCTCATCAGAGCTTTCCCTTGTGGGGGTGATAGAGCTTCTGCCACACAATGACGAATGTGGAAATCGAGAGAGCGCGCACGATATCCCGTGCATAGCCCGCATCTTGGGGAGGGGGAAGAAAGGGAGGGAATCTGGACCACAAAACGTCAGAAAACAGATGTTCAGATTTGTTTCTGCGTGTAACTGGGGGAAAGTACAATAAAATGGTACTGGGAAAACCATGCCCGGCCCCGCTCATCACGGTCCTTCTTTAGTCACAGAGCTCCTAACAGAACCCAATCCTCCCGGTCGACTGGGCAGAGGCCAGTGGAGCCATGGCCTCCTTCCTCCTAGAAGCCCCATCTAGCCCTGGCATATCCTGGGTGGCCGTCCACTCGAACCTTTTTAGAAGGGGTTGAGAGGGGCTCAGCTGTACCTTCCCAATTCCATGCTTGGAAATCTTTTTCAAATCCAAACTTAAGATTTTACATTGATCCATTTTAAACTTCATCTTACTGGATTTGGGCCCGTTGGAGGTGGTGCAAGGCTTTGGATTCTGACTGTTATCCAGCATCTTCGCTTTCTGACATCTGCCAGTTTGACCCGTGTGCTAGCTCTGCTTTTATCTGAATCCTCCATTGAAACAAAACAACACAAAACATCAAACACAACAGGGCCAGGCAGATTCCGGAGGCCCCTCACTGGAGACCTCCTCTGGCCACACTGACAACTACTCTTCGAGTTGAGCCCCTGAACCAAGTCTGAACCCAACCTGACCACTGAATTATCATCTAATCTCTATCTCCCCATCTGATAAAAAAGATAAAGAGGCTTTTTAAAAGCGTACCAAAATCTAGATGAATTCTGACCGCAATATTCCCCCCATTAAAGAGGTAAGTGTGTTCACAAAGGACATGAGGGGAGTCTAGCACCATCTGTCCTTGATGCTGGCCCTCGGCAACTTTCACTTACCATCTCTTGAATGACCTGCTCTGGCATCTTTCCAGGCACCAAGATCCAGAATTTTGGTTAGTTTGTGGGTTTTCTCTAATCTTGGGGTCTCTCTCTCCATTTCTTTCCTGACCAGGGCTCTGCCAACCCACCTGTCATTCTTTCAGGACCCTTGACTGGACTTTATCAAAGACAACCAGATGCCGTTCTCCTGCTATCTCCTTATTTGTTGTTGTTCATCCTTCCTTTTCAAAGAAGTCTTATCTTAGGATTGGCTTCTGGTTAGTCATTTTTGTTCTGTCAACTCCAGAATCATATTAATTCTCCTTTATTGAGAAAAAAGAAACAGAGACCGAGCAGTGCTGTCTTCTTTCTATAGTCTGTTATCATGCTTATATCCACTATAAGCAAAGGGTCAATCCTTTCTTTATTCCTCCTTTTTCTCTCAAAGAAGAAATAAAAGCCATTCAGTTGCCCTTAGCTTCTCACCCTTGCCAACCTCATTTCATTGGGAGCTTTAGGATTCCTTCCACTTTTTACAGGACTGTGCCACATTCTCATCTGTCTGCCTTGCTCTTCCCTTTTGTCTAATTCAATGTAAAATCTAAGTTGGTTATCGAGGGTTCCCTATGTGTCCATATTGGTCATTTCAGGCAAATCCCATTTTTCCCTCTTTTTTTTCTCATGAAGTCATTGAGTATCAAACTGTATGTTGATTTAATTTTGAGGACACACCCAAAGTTTAGGCAACACATGAGAGAAGAGATCCTGACCCCAGGGGCAAACAGGACTCCATCCAAGTCACTGAAACATGGTAGGAGGAACAACCCAGGGGACCTGCAGACCTGCTCTAAAGAATAAATAAAGAATAAAATAGAAGAGAGCCAGCATGGGGAAGGGAGAGGTATGTGAAGACAGAAGGCTATGGAGCAGAGCCTTGAAGTGTAAAGATCACAGAGGAGACGGTAGAAAGTTCAGGAAACATGGTGGCCAAGTGCAGTCATGCAAGGCCCATTACCATTCTGGTACCTGCTGGAGTCATTTCCCTCCTTCTTTCTCTTCTCCTTTCTTCTTTCCTAGCTTCTTTTCACCTCCCTTTCTTCTTCCTTTCTTCCTCCCATCCATCTTTAATTCTTTGCCTTCTCTTTTCCTTTCATGCTCCCTCCCTTCCTCCCTTCTTTCCTAGCTTGGCTTCCATCCTTCCTCTTTTCTTCCATTATTCCTCCCACCTTCTCTTCTTCCTTCCATTCATCCTTCTTTCTTTGTCTTCTTCCTTCCATCCTACCTCCTCTTTTCTTCTTTCTACTTTTCTCATTCCTTCCTTTATTCCATCTTCCCTAAGTCCCTCCTTCTCTTTTTCCCCTTCCTCCTTTCCTGACTTTCTACCATTCTACCTCCCTCCTTCCTTCTCTTTCTCCTTTCTTCTTTCTTTGCTTCCTTCTATCCTCCCTTCCTCTTCCTTCCTTCGCCCTTCCCTCCTCTTCTTCATTATTTCCTGTCTTGCCTCCATTCTCTCTCTTCCACCCTCCCTCCTGCCTTTCTTCCTTCTCTTCTCTTCCCTTACTTTTTCCCAACCTCCCGCCCTCCTTCTCTTCTTCCCCTTCCTTCTTTCCTGTTTTGCTTCCATCCTCCCTCCTTCCTTTGTTCCATCCTCCTTCCTACCTTCCCTTCCCTTCTTTCTTTACTTCTTTCCATCTTCCTCTTTCCTTCCTTCCATCCACCCTTTCTCTTATTCTTCCTTCTTTCCTTCCATCCTCCCTCCCTCCTTTATTTCCTAGTTTCCTTTTAAGATTACTTCTTTCCTTCCTTTTATCCTCCCTTTCTCTTCTTCTTTCCTTCCTTCCATCCATCCTTTATTCTGTCTTCTTCCTTCCATCCTCCCTCCTTCCTTATCTTCTCCTTCCTTCTTTTCTAGCTTCTATCCATCTTCCCTCTTTCTCCCTTCCTTCCTCCCATCCATCCTTAATTCTTAGTCTTCTTATTTTCTTTCATCCTTCCTCCCTCCCTCCCTTCCTAGTTTGGCATCCATCCTCCCACCCTCCTCCTTTCTTCTCTTCTTTTCCTTATTTCATAGCTTCCTTCCATCCTCCCTCCCTTCCTTCTTTCCTAGCTTGGCTTCCATCCTCCTTCCCTCCTTCTTATTTCCTAGCTTCCATCCTCTCTCCCTCTTTTCCTTCCTTCTATCCTCTCTTTTTCTTCTTCTTTCCATCCTCCCTCCCACCTTCCCTCCTTTTCTTCCCCTTCTTTCTTTACTTTCTTCCATCCACCCTCCCTCCTTTCCTCTTTCTCCTAAAAGCAAAGAGGAGAAACAGGGGGTGGGGGTGGAAATCATGGGAATCCTGCCTGGGTGGAAGTGACCACTCCCTCCTAGAGATAGGAGCTGAGAAGGAAAGGAAAGCCAGAAATCCCTAGAAATGCATCCTGAAGGAAAGGGAAGCTGCAAGTATGAAGATTCTCCTCTATGCCAGGTATTGCCAATCTGATCTCATGATCTTCAAGGCCTTCTGGCCCAGAGAGGTGGCCTGACTTGCTCAAAGGAAGGACAGAGCCTGATTTGAATCCAGATCCTCCACCTAAATCCAGCCATCCTTTCCACTCTCCCAAGGGCTCAGGGATAAGGCAACTGGATCCCATTGACTTGCATTCTGCCAAGGCCTTCAGCACAGGGGCAAGAGAGAGACTCCAAAATGAATTCTGACATTACAAAAGGAAACCACTTGGATGAGGAGGGAAAATGGGATTGGTGCCAAAGTGAATGCAAAGGCCCGTCTATGCCCCCTCAGGAGCATCTGTCCCATACATCCCCTCATCTCTGGACTATGGCATTGGCTGCTGGGGGGATCTTCTGCCTCCAGGCTCTGCCCCCAGCAGTCCATTTTCTATTCATCTCCTGAAGAGACCTTGTACCAGCCCCAGCCCATCTCTCCAGTGTTCTTGCACCTTACCCCCCACCTCAGGATCTTCCATCCGGGGTCAATGGCTTCCATTTCCCTACTCTGCCTTTGCCCAGGCTGTCCCTCCTCCCAGGAACACTCACCCTTCTCTCTCCTGCCTCTCAGTTCCCTTAAGACTCAGCTCAGGGCCCCCACTTTCTAGAGAACCCCTCCCCACAGACTCTTGTCTTCATTTTGTCTACATTCTCCCCACACAGATCAGTGTCCCTCAACAGACTGGCAGTGCCTGGAGGGAAGGGACTGACCTGTTTTCCTCCTTTGCATTTTCAGGGCCAAGCACAGCACCAGGTACACTTTGGGGTGAGCAGATCTGGTCAGGAGTGTGCTCTAGGGAAGGGAACATTTATATGGAAGCGACTATGTGCCAGGCACTGGAACAAGCACTTTGACAAATATAAATATATACAAATACGCTCTCGCTGGATCCTCACAACCACCCTGGCAGGGAGATGCTGTTATGATCCCCATTTTACAGATGAACAAACTGAGGGAGGTGGTGCTGACATAACTTCTCCCAGGGTCAACCACCTAGGAAGTTTTGGGGGCCAATTTTGAACTCAGGCCCAGCCCAGAGCTTACTGAGCTCTGGGTGGGGGTGGATCTTAGATGGCCCCTTAGACTTCCCTAGCAGTGAGAGAGGGAGAGAGCGAGAGCGAGAGCGAGAGCGAGAGAGAGAGAGAGAGAGAGAGAGAGAGAGAGAGAGAGACAGAGAGAGACAGAGAGAGAGAAGGAGAGACAAAGAGAGGAGAGACAGAGAGATAGAGAAGGAGACAGAGAGAGAAGTGGAGAGAGATAGAGAAACAGAGAGTTAAAAGTGGAGAGAGACAGAAAAACAGAGTTAGAAGTGGAGAGAAAGAGAGAGAGGGAGAGAGTCCTTGCTTGGTGGCACTGCCATCACCAACAGGCGTCTTGACTTGAGAATGGCCTTGCAGGGTGGTGGCTATCACTCGGGTGCTGACGCCCGCCCAGGGGATGGACGCTGACTCACTGGGTGGAGGAGGTCAGCGGGCCACCAGTGCTCCCATCGCGGATAGTGACTTCCTGGGCAGCCGAGAATATGAGAGGGACGAAGCCTTCACTATCAGCAGAGAGGAGGATCCAGAGGGAACCTGGAATTCCAAAACGAGAGAGATCAGAACCTCCCCATCCTATGGTGGGCCTAGGGGTGGCCCCCTTCCCAGCTCCTTGTGCCCCTCACTCCTAGGACTTGGTCTGGAGAGGCTCAGCCTAGACGTTTTCTTAAACTCCTTCAAAAGTTGTCTACACAGCCAACTGTGCCACTGAAGCTCCTTTTATTCCCATTAACCTTTTGCCATCTTCCATGATGGAGTGGTCTGCCTCCTCCCCAAGGCTGAACCCTCTGTGTCCAGGGGATGCCATCCCAGCCGTTACCCCAAATGACTGTGCCCTCTGTGCCCATGGGAATTTCTTACTTATACTTGGGATGGATACAGACCTCCATTTTCTCCCTCTCTTCTTGTCACATAAGAATGCCAAGTGTAAAAGGGAATTCTTGGTTCTCTTAACTATTGTAGTTTCCAATTATGTAAAATGATTCATTGGGGAGACTAGTCTCCCAAAGAATCACAGGGGGGATTGTAAAAGGGAATTTTTGGTTCTCTTTTGAGTTCACACTTGTGAAAAGGGAATCCTTTGTTCTCTTTGCCTAGTTGGAGTTAACACTTTGGTTGGCAATAACTTTGAATCAATAAAAGTTTGAACTAGGTGGGAGAAGCTTGAAAACCACTTAGTGAATTCCACCTTACTTGATGCTAGGTGAAAAGCCAGTAAGGTACTTGGAGAGCTCCACCCTTTCCCCCCCAAACTCAAAACAGCCAGAAACTATAATTCTGATTGAAGGTTAACAAGTCCTGGCTGAGCCAAGCACTGGAACAATATTTAGTTAGATAGGTTAATGTCTTTTCTTCCCATTTATACTTTCACTCTTTCTACCTCTTTTATAAAAAAATGTATAATTTTCATATATTTAGCCAAACCATTAATTTTAAACTTACATTTTTGGCGACCCAGATGGGACTACGAGTACCCATAATCTTCTGATATTTTTCTTTCTACTAACTCAAAACTATCCCTCAGCCAGATATGAACTAATTCCTAAACTTTAAAATTAAATAGGCAACCAAACATGATACTGAGCAGCATAACCCAAATAGGGAAAATGCTATTTCTTGTATATCTAAAACAGCTCATGATCTCAGAAAATATATCACAATAGATATATCTAGCACTTCCCTGGGGATACTTAAAATAACAGGATATGTTGCAGTTCATTGATCTCTAAGAGAAGATTGACAAATAGCCTGAGTAACCTAGAAATTCAAATCTATAATCAAGTCTCTGTAAAGGAACATTGGAAATGGAAAAAAAAAGAAAAGGTACTCTTAAATTCAGTCCCTGTATCTTGTCACACATATTGTATTTATTGATTGGTTGTTTTAAGATATACTTATGTTTGTTAAGTTACTATATTTTGACTACTGGTTGTGTTTTCTGTTGCATTGTCTTGGTTCCTCCCCATATGACTGGAGTGGAGAAAATACAACTATAAAAGTCCATGAAAATTTAATAATCTAAAAACTTAATTGATTTTAAAGGGCCTTTTGAAGTGAAGCGCCTATTACATTACCCACCTCTGTAATTATAAAAATCTGAAGTCATTTTCACTATTGTAGTCCTTGCCTCCAAAATACAATGGGTGGGACACATAAAAGACATGCCTTTAGAGCTGTTACAGTCTCATGCCAAAAGGAGGGAGAAAACCCAAAGGGTTTGGTTTACCCCATAATGGGTTATAGTCTTAAAGCATTTCAAATGAAGCCAAGTAGCTTCTGAATGATTTTTTATGTACATTAAAAGGAATGATGGTGGGAATGCCCTTCAATTGGGGAATGGCTGAACAAACTGTGGTATATGCGGGTGATGGAATACTATTGTGCTAAAAGGAATAATAAACTGGAGAAGTTCCAGGCGAACTGGAGAGACCTC
>NC_058130.1:798899742-798924359 GCF_016433145.1 Gracilinanus agilis | reverse complement strand
CTCTTCAGTTGTGGATCTAGTCCAGATTCTGTCTTGTAAGAAACGTTTATTCAGTTGTGGGAATTGGAAAGAATCTTTTTGCATCGTTTGAGCCCAGCCCCGTGAGGCTGGAAAAGGGGACCACCTTTACCTGTGGTTTAGAGACCCTCAGCTAAGGACCAAAGTCCCGCGGATGGCCAGATCAGAGCAAAAGATGGAGATGTCCGTGCCAAGCAAGAAGCCGGGGCGGGGGGGGGGGGGGGGGGGGGGGGGGGGGGGGGACCCTGGGTGTGCTTAGGGCAGGTATATCAGCTGCAATTCTGAGACTTGGTGGAGGGGACCCTTGCCTGGGCAGAGAGGGCTCCTGCCTTCCCCTTGCATCAGTGAAGACCAGGTCCCAGCAGACAGGCAGTGCCCAGGCTGCTGAGAGATACCTCTTTCTCCATGACTGTCTTCCCTGCCATGAGGGTTGAAGATGGCCCCAGCTAGGAGAGCCAACAGCCTCCCCCGCTAGTAGAGCTGTGCGGGGAATGGAAGGCTTGCATTTTGGTGGCTTCTCTTAGAGGTGTGGGAAACCAAAGCTCTGTGCAGATTTTCCTCCGCCTGCAATAAGAAGACATCCCACATTCCACAGAATGCCCAGGAACCCACTAATGTGTGACAGTGAACCCTTGGCCTGCCCCTAGGACTATAAGGCAAGGTCAGGGAACGGCCTTTCCATAATAAACCATTCCCTTGGCACTAGGGACTTCCCTCACCCCCTCCTGCCTCCTCTGGCCAGCCATTCCTAGGATTCTCAGGCCTTCGAGTTCAGAATTGGGATTCGCAGAGGATCACGTACCGGGACTTGCCCGCCTGCCGTCTGTAGTGACCGTGGTGGGCATGAAGTTGAGGCGAGGGCCCTCTCGGCCCGCTCCAGCGCCAGGGCGACCGCAGACGAGACTTGGGTCGTTGAGCATTTACAGGCCCAGCACAGAGCTCTCCAGTGTGTCGGGAAACCCTAAACTAGAAATAAAACTAGATTCGAACGTGGATACGCCGCTTAAGATGTGGTTTTTCCACATCCGTGTGTTCCTCCCTTTGATTTGAGTTTGGCATCACCGGGCAGTATCTCCTTAGGGCGGGGCCTCGCCCAGGGTCACCCGAGCCCCGAGCAAGGACGGGGTCCAGGGATCCGAGGCCGCTTCTTCCTTGGGTCCCCCTCTGGGAGGTTCAGGGCAGGCAGGCACGGGGGGAGGGTCTCTCCATGCGGAGGAGACTCGGTCCCTGAGTTTCTGAGGGCTTCTTCACTGCTTGTCTTCTCTGTGCCTTCAGGTACCTCCTGTCAGGAAAGATGGACTTGGGGAAAGGCAAGCTCCTCAGAACTGGTCTGAACGCCCTCTACCAGGCGATACATCCCATCCATGGCATTGCCTGGACCGACGGGAAGCAGGTGGTCCTGACGGCCCTTCAGCTCCAGATCAAGGAGCCCAAGTTTGGGGACTCGAAGATCATCGGGCAATTTGAGCATGTTTACGGACTGTCCTGGGGCCCCGTGGGGGCGGAGGGCACCCCGACTCTGCTGGCGGTCCAGCACAAGAAACACGTCACCGTGTGGCAGGTGTGCTTGAGCTCCTCAGAGAGAGGCAAGATCCTGGTGTCCCAGACGTGCGAGATCGGGGAGCCCTTCCCCGTGCTCCCTCAGGGCTGCGTGTGGCACCCCAAGAAGGCCATCCTCACCGTGCTCACCAGCCACGAAGTCTCCGTGCTCCCCTCCGTGCACTGCGACAGCACCCGGGTGAAGGCCGACCTGGTCAAAGTCCAGGGTTTTGTGCATTGCGGATGCTGGACCCAGGACGGCCAGAGGCTGGTGGTGGCCGTGGGCAGCGCCTTGCATTCTTTCACGTGGGACGACTCCCAGAAATCTCTGCAGCCGTGCGCTTTCTGCCCCGTGTTCGACATGGGCAAAAACATCTGCTCTGTGCTGGCCACCGTGGACATGCAGATTGCCGTGGCCACCGAGCTCCCGCTGGACAAGATTTGTGGCCTGAACTCAGTAGAGTCCTTCGAGATGCCCACGTTGGAGGAGGCGCAGCCCTCCAGCACCTCTTCGTCGCCGGCAGCCATTGCAGAGGAGTCCTTGATGGACACCGGAAAAGTGTCCCCCGACTCGGAGCGGTCCTCCTCCTCGGCTTCCCTCTCGTCCTCCTCTCTGGACTCCTTGGATCTGACCCAGATGCTGCCCAGGAACTATCAGTCGGACACAAACTTTTTCTTCCACCTCAGAGAGAAGGAATACTTGGCTCGGGCTGGCAAGGAGTCCTCCCACTTGGTCCTGGTGACCTTCGATAGGATGGTCACCACCACCCGGAAAGTGGGCGTCCCTGGCATCCTGGTGCCGGACCTCCTGGCGTACGACCCCAAGTCCCAGGTGATGGCCGTGGCCTCCAACACGTGCCACACCATTCTGGCCTACTCCCTGATCCCCGCCTTGGCGCCGGGCGTCCAGTGCATCCGCCTGGAGAACTGTGAGAGGCCCAAGGGCATCTGCTTCTTGTCTGACAAACGGCTCCTGATTTCGGTCGGGAAGCAGAAGTTCACGGATCCCACCTTCCTGCCTTCCTCCAAGTCTGACATGTACAACATTCACCTGGAGGTCAAGGAAGTCGACTTTGGGAAGGAGCCCTCCATGACGTCGGTCTGGAGCCAGCGAGACTTCTGCAACATCAGCCTGGGGCTGGGCATGGCCAGTAAGAGGAAGCCGGTGGACAGCCTTTGCCTCAACACCTACCCCCAGAAGAGGGACCTGCTCATCCCCGGAAGGATCCAGTGTCTGCCTCTGGGGAAGTCCCTGATCGAGGACATCACCGGAGCTTCGGGCTCCCAGAGCTCCAGGCCCTGCACCTCACCGCTGGGCAAGCCCAAGCTGACCTCCAGCACCGTCATCTCCATGGAAGGGCTGGAGGGCATATCCGGCATCCGGTCCTCGGCCGCCCTCCTCCCCAATGCCAGGCCAATCTTACCCATAACCCAGTACAGCCCCATTCGTGAGCCCCTGAGCTTCCCTCAAGGCAGAGTCTCCAAGACCGAAGAGGGAGAGGGTCAGCTCTGCGGGATGCTGGAGAGGCTCTCGGGGAGCTTCACGGACCTCCAGCAATACCTCTCCCAGCTCATAGACCTCCTGCTTGAGAAGAAGCAGCCGCTGCCCCTACCCCGTTACCCACTCTCTCAAGACCCATCTTTTCTTCTCATCACATACCAGGTAACTGGGGAAGGGGGGAGCCTCCACTGTTCCTGACCTCCCCCCCCACCCCGCCCACCAGCACTACCCAAGTGCATAGATGGAACCACAGAGGGGCCAGGGCCGGGGCTGGGGAAGTCTGAGAGTCTCTTCTGAAGGTTCAGGTCAGCTCTGAAAACCTGGACCTTGTCCCCACCACTGGGGACGTTATCCGGGTGATTACTAGATGCCTCCAATGGATTCTGTATCAGTCTTCAATGGGGAATCGGGATTTATGCTGTTATTTCGATAGGACTAGTCAAAAAGACGGATTGAATTCTACAGCTGCCTTGTCCCCTTTCTGTTGTTTCCACACTCGTGTCCAGAATCATTTGGCTCAGTGCCGAGATGCACGTTTTCTTCTTCCTTTTTTAACATTTTAATTAATTTAGAATATTTTTCCATGGTTACGTGATTCATGTTCTTTCCCTCCCCTCTTCCCTCCCCCGTCCCGGAGCTGACAAGCAATTCCACTGGGTTATAGATGTATCATTGTTCAGAACCTATTTCCATCTTATTCATGCTTGCAGTAGAGTGATCATTTAAAGCCAAAACCCCATTCCTATCCCCATCGAACCATGTGATTGATCGTGTTTTTCTTCTGCTTCTCTGCTCCCACAGTTGTTTCTCTGGATGTGGATAGTTTCTTTCCCATAAGTCTCTCAGGATTGTCCTGGGTCATTGCATTGCTAATAGTAGCAAAGTCAGTTACATTAGATCGTGCTACAATGTATCCGTCTCTGTGTACAATGTTCTCCTGGTTCTGCTCCTTTCACTCTGCATCACTTCCTGGAGGGCCTTCCAGTTCACATGGAATTCCTCCAGTTCATCATTCCTTTCAGCACAATAGTTTTCCATCAGATACCACAATTTATTTAGCCATTCCCCAATGGATGGACACACCTCTCAGTTTCCAATTTTTTGCCACCCCAAAGAGTGCGGCTATAAACATTTTTGTACAAATCTTTACTCTTATTATCTCTTTGGGGTACAAACCCAGCAGTGGTATGGCTGGATCAGAGAGCAGGCAGTCTTTTAGAGCCCTTTGGGCATAGTTCCAAATTGCCTCCAGAATGATTGGATCAATTCACAACTCCACCAGCAATGTGTTAGTGTCCCAATTTTGCCACATCCCTTCTAACATTTATCACTTTCCTTTGCTGCCATATTGGCCAATCTGAGATGCAGATTTTCTTAGGAAGTCATGTTGACCCTTGGGGGTCTGTGCTTTCTTTGGGGTGAATCCTGTGACCCGGGAAGACCGAAATCTGTTACCCTGAAGCCAGCAGGGAGATGAGTCTCACACTGGGGTGCCAAGGGCCACAGAGTAGACAAGGGTCCTTCGAATCCATGCAGAATGATAGAGTCATGGGCGGATCCTGTCCTGTGACCTGAAAAACAGGCCACAGAAAGGATTTAAACTCCATTCAGTCCCCGTGTGACTCCCTTCTGACCGACACTTTTTATTACTGGAATTATTGTAATCAATACTCTAGAAAAGCCCCAAGTTCTGTAGTTTAGATACAGGAATCCCCTTAAAGAAATCCCCTAATCGCCTTATAATAAACCAGCAATCTGGAAAGAGTAGAAGCAGCTTCTATCATTTTGAATGCTGCTTTTTCTGAGGGTATGAAATACTAACTCATTAATTGCTAGTTTATTAGAAATAGTCCACGTGGCATTTTTCCCATTAAAATGTTAGGCCAGCGTGACACAGGTGAGGCCATCCAAAATATTCTCTGTCCATTCTCTTGGTCATTCCTATTGGAAAGGAGAAAAGGAGCTTTCTTGCAAAGGAGAAGCTATTTCTGATCAGCCAAAGGACGACTTCCCGGGTCTTTGGGGAAGGCAGGGCCAACGGCTCCCCTGGAGTTCTAGAGGGATCCTCCCTCCCCCTGGAATCCCCAAGAGCTCTCCTGGAGAGGGGCTGAGCAAGGCCGGGCAGGAGCCTGTGGAGAAGGGGATGGGGAAACATCATGGCGAGGAAAACATTCTCTCAAGTCCATTTCTCTGAGTGCATTTAATAGAACGAGCTCAAGCGATCCTTCTGGAGGATTGTTCCATCCCCCAAAAGGACATTTTTGTGTCAGAGTAGCTCAAAGTTCATCTTGAAGCTCCTTCCTTTTGTCTCTGTCACCTTCTACCACCATCATCAACTGTCTGTGCCTTCTTGTCCTTCCCCCATTCTGGGTCCCCCCATGGGGGGCAGGTTGCCCTGGCCTGGGCTGCTTCTTACCCGGGGGGGTTTCTGTTCGTCCTGGGCCCAACTGGGGTGCCAACAGGCAGTGGGGTGGTGATGGTGCCAGGGTTGAAGGAGGAGGTCCGGGGCTCATGGAATTCGTCATTGGGTAACGAGGTCTTGTTGTTGGGCTCGAAGAAGCCGTCCTCAGCAGGGGCTGTGGTGGACAAGCGAGCGGTCCTTCTCTGCGATGGCAAGGTGCGCCTCCAACAAGTCCAACAGGTGTTTGGCCTCTCTCTGGTGGAGATGCAATTTGGTGAGTCTGTCTGTGGCTGGAGCTGGTGAGGGCAGGGGAGGCTTCCTGGAGGAGGGTACCCCTTCGCATGCTGTCTGGGCTGGGGCAGGGGCTGGGAGGGCTGTCAGTCAGTCACCCAGCAAGCACTAAGAATGTGCTGTGTGCCAGGCACGGTGGGGTATAGACTCCAAGAATGGAGCTGTCTCCTTCCCCCGGGATGGACTTGGCATTCTTATGTAACAAGAAGAGAGGGGGAAATGGAGGCCCGTGTCCATCCTGAGGAGAAATAGGAAGTTTCTGAGGGCAAAGAGGGCACGGTTATTTGGGGGAGATGGCTGGGATGGCATCCCCTGGGCACAGAGGGCTCAGCCTGGGGGAGGAGTCAGGCCACTCCATCATGGGAGATAGCGGAAGGTTAACAGGGGAATAAAAGGAGCTTCAATGGCACAGTCGGCTGTGTAGACAGTTTTGAAGGAGTTTAAGAAAACATCTAGGCTGAGCCTCTCCAGACCAAGTCCTAGGAGTGAGGGGCATGAGGAGCCAAGGAGGGGGCCACCCCCTGGCCCACCCCAGGATGGGGAAGTTCTGATCTCGTTCATTTTGGAATTCCAGGTTCCCTCTGGATCCTCCTCTCTGCTGATAGCGAAGGCTTCGTCCCTCTCATATTCTCGGCTGCCCAGGAGGTCAACATCCGAGATGGGAGCACTGGTGGCCCGCTGACCTCCACCCAGTGAGTCAGCGTTCATCCCCTGGGCGGGTGTCAGCACCTGAGCGATAGCCACCACCCTGCAAGGCCATTCTCAAGTCAAGACGCCTGTTGGTGATGGCAGTGCCACCAAGCAAGGACTCTCTCCCTCTCTCTCTCTGTCTCTGTTTTTCTTTCTCTTTCTCTCCACTTCTATTTCTCTTTCTTTGTCTCTGTCTGCCTCCTTCTCTCTCTCTCTCGCTTTGTCCCTCTCTCTCTCTCTCTCTCTCTCTCTCTCTCTCTCTCTCTCTCTCTCTCTCTCTCTCTCTCTCTCTCTCTCGCTTTGTCCCTCTCTCACTTCACTGTTGGGAAGGTCTAAGGGGTCATCCAAGAGCCCTGTGCCACCCTCCCCCCCCCCAGAGCTCAGTAAGCTCTGGGCTGGGCCTGAGTTCAAAACTTACCCCAAACACTTCCTAGGTGGTTGACCCTGGGGGAAGTTATGTTAGCACCACCTCCCTCAGTTTGTTCATCTGTAAAATGTGGATCATAACAGCATCTCCCTGCCAGGGTGGTTGTGAGGATCCAGTGAGAGCGTATTTGTATATATTTATATTTGTCAAAGTGCTTGTTCCAGTGCCTGGCACATAGTCGCCTCCATATAAATGTTCCCTTCCCTAGAGCACACTCCTGACCAGATCTGCTCACCCCAAAGTGTACCTGGTGCTGTGCTTGGCCCTGAAAATGCAAAGGAGGAAAACAGGTCAGTCCCTTCCCTCCAGGCACTGCCAGTCTGTTGAGGGACACTGATCTGTGTGGGGAGAATGTAGACAAAATGAAGACAAGAGTCTGTGGGGAGGGGTTCTCTAGAAAGTGGGGGCCCTGAGCTGAGTCTTAAGGGAACTGAGAGGCAGGAGAGAAAAGGGTGAATGTTCCTGGGAGGAGGGACAGCCTGGGCAAAGGCAGAGTAAGGAGATGGAAGCCATTGACCCCGGATGGTGATCCTGAGGTGGGGGGTAAGGTGCAAGAACACTGGAGAGATGTGCTGGGGGGGATGGTGCAAGGTCTCTTCAGGGGCTGAATAGAGAATGGACTACTGGGGGCAGAGCCTGGAGGCAGGAGGACCCCACCCCCAGCAGCTTATAAAGGTTAAATTTGGATTTTGTATTTATAAGAGTTTTAAATTCAATGTTGTGGTCACCAAATTCAAAATATTATCCCTAAGCTAGAAAAAACTGTTAACAGCTTTTATTTATAATGAGGAAAAGAAAGAGTTGAAGTATAAAATGTAGGAGGGAAAGAAGTAAGGAGCTGCCTAGCCTACCCTAAGTGCTGATCTGATGAAATTCAGCCTGCTCCCCAACAAAGTTCCCATCTCCATGTGGAAGTCTTGGTCACTAACCGAGCAAGTCAATGCAGGAACCAGGGGAAAAGTCTCCTCCAAGCCAAGGCAGGGATCTCTGGAAGCAATTTCTTCAAATGCCAGGAAGGGAATGAATTCTAGCCCTTGTTCATCTCTTTTTATACCCGTTTTTCTACCACACTTCCTGCCACTCCCCCTTCTTCACAAAAACCAATGGCAGTCTTTCAAGTTGCCTAGTACTGCCTAGAGTGGCATTTTCTGTGGGATCCACCTATGGCCCTGAGGGTGTAAACACTTATCAAAGGATTCACAAGTTTCAGACTGATTCAGTTAAAAGGGCAGAGCTCTCTAAGTAAGTGACTTGTGAGTTCTCTTACTTGATGGCTAACAAAGTGTTAAGTAGGGGTTTCTTGATACTGAGTGAAATTAGATGAAGAGAATAAAGAATTACATTTCAAAAGCCACTGCCACAGTCCCGGGGTCAGGAGAGGAAGGGGTGTATGGAACAGAAGCTCCCGATGGGGATATAGATGGGCCTTGATGAGTTCCCTTTGCATCCACATTGTCACAAATCCCATTTTTTTGCCTCATCCAAGTGGTTTCCTTTTGTGATGTCAATTCATTTTGGACCTTCTCTCTTCCTCCTGTGCTGAAGGCCCCAGCAGAATTCAAGTCAATGGGAACCAATTACCTTATACCTGAGCCCTTGGGAGAGTGGAAAGGATGGCTGGATTTAGGTGGAGAATCTGGCTTCAAATTGGGCTCTGTCCTTCCTGCGAGCAAGTCAGGCCATCTCTCTGGGCCAGAAGTCCTTTGAAAATCATGAGATCACATTAGTGACCCACTTGGCAATGCCTGGCATAGAGGAGACCCTTCATGCTCGCAGCTTCCCTTACCTTCCCACCCCCACAAATATTTTCCCCTGGTTTCTCCTTGTTTTGCCTTTTGAAGGATGAGATTATCCCACAGACAAGTCAAGATTATCCCACACAACAAGGGGTCTCTGCTTTTGAGGGGAGAGAGGAAGGAGAGGGGTGGATGGAAGAGAGAAGGAAGGGGAAGAAGAGGAGGGAAGATGGGAAGGAGGGTGGAAGCCAAGCTGGGAAAGAAAGAAGGAAGGGAGGGAATAGGAAAGGGAAAAAAGAGAAGATGAATTAAGGATGGATAGGAGGAAGGAAGGAAGGAAGCTAGGAAAGAAGGCAGGAAAAGAGAAAGAAGGATGAAAATGACTCCAGAAGGTACCAGAATGGTGATGGGCCTTGCATGACTGCACTTGGCCACCATGTTTCCTGAACTTTCTACCATCTCTTCAGTGATCTTTACACTTCAAGGCTCTAATTCATAGCCTTCTGCCCTCACATGATCTCTCCCTTCCCCATACTGGCTCTCCCGCTATTGCATTCTTTATTTATTTATTTGCTCATCTATTTATTTATTTATTTATTTGTTTTTTGGAGCAGGTCTGCAGGTCCCCTGGGTTGTTCCTCCTACCATATTTCAGTGACTTAGATGGAGTCCTGTTTGCCCCTAGGGTCAGGATCTTTTCTCTCATATGTTGCCTAAACGTTGGGTGTTTGTGCCCAGAGACTGGAGCCTGGGGATTTCCCACAGGTTCCTTTCTTGGATTTTGTCATCCCTGAATTCCTGGCTGTGGTGGCTGAGGTTCTTGCTATGTGGCAGCTCCTCCCCATGGTATCTGCTTTGGTGAGTGTCCAGAGGGAGTCAGTCTCTTCCTCTCTGCCCTTTTTATTTTAACATAGGATTGTTGGCCACCTGTTTGCCTGCCATTTCAGGCCAGAAATCCAAAGCCCTTTAAGAGAGCCCATCTCCTTGGTCAGCCGTCCACTACCTTTCAATCAGCAGTGCCCCTGGAGTCTTTCTCTTCCTGCCCAGGTCCTTGCGAGGCAATATTTCTGTTTGATGGTTATTTGTACCCATGGATGTCAGGTGGCTCTGGTCAGACATGCCTGGGGAGGTCCTTGTGGTTCCAGGACCCTGGTAAACAACAGAGTAATTTCATGCTGTTAAATAGCACCCCTAGTACAACCTGTTCCCTGTAATCCTTGACACCCTTCCTCAGAGCTGCCATCTTGGATAAGGGCTCTAATTGTGCAGGTGCCCCTTTTCCCCTTTCTTATTCTCCAGCGTTCTGACAAAGGTATGCAGAACCTTCCCTATTGCTTGCCATTGGAGAATGTATGTAGAGGAGCCTGGATGTTCCCTGGGCTGCCATCCAGCCACAAAGCCCAAGCAGAGTTTTGTAGGAGAGAGAAGGGAGGGGGATAGAAAGGGCTTTTATTTGAGCCAATAGTTATGTGGCCTGACGTTTTCAGGGTGAGGGAGAGTCTGTGTTCTGTGTGTGTATTACTTTGTGAGGGAGACTCCTCTAGGTCAACTTCAAGGGACCTTCACCCTTCCCCAACTCTCTTGCCTGGAGTACTAGAGCCTCTTGGTGCTTTCTGTGCTCCTGGCCTAGGAGTGCCCCTCTGGCAAACCTTCCAAGTGAGGTAAGTGTCAGGATTTGATGATGACTGTAATAAGACTTACGGCTCATCTACCCTCCCCGGGGTATTTAAGCTGGCCTAAGAGGCTTCCAGCTCACACTTCTCCGAAGGAGTCAGAATGTGAGGGTTTCAAGGCCTAAGGTAGGTGGAAGGTTGGGAGACTGCCAGGAACCTTCCTGAGGGAGGTTGTGATCTTTGGGTGTCTCCAGCTTTGGTGGGAACAAAATGTCAGAGGCTCTATACAGGAGAAGGGAGGCTGGGCACCTCTACCAACATGGCTCTTTGCCTTTTCATGTATTGGTGTGCTACGACCTACCTTTGGAATTGTGGATTCTTGTATAATGTATTAGATGTATCATGTGAATGTGTATTCTTGAATCCAATTCTTGTACCATGTATTTGTGTTGTGCCATTTGGATTTCTCTAGTTTGGTGAATAAAAATGATGTTCTTCTGCAGGAGTGTCGCAAGGGTGCCCTACTTTTATAGTAACACTGGAGGAGGCCTGGTGAGGGACCTCCATGTCCCAAGTGTTGAAGGTGGATGCTTTCTCCTGTAGGAGGCTGAGCTTGCTTATTCTTCCAGTCATCTCCCTTCTCCTTGTTCCCGTATCCCCAGTTACACAGGAGAGCATTACTGAGTCAGTTTGCCAGGCTCTGTCCTGAGAGCTGGGTATATAGGTGCCATTGCCCTGTAGAATCTTAACAGCAGTTTTTATGGGAAGATGACATTCAAACAAATCTAGTGCACACACACCAAGGTCTATGGAGGAGAAATAGGAACAAACAAACTCAGGGAAGACTTCCTGGAGGAGCTGGAGTTTTAGCTGGGACTTGAAGGAAGTTGGGGTGTTCATTACTTCAACCTTGAGGCCTCAAGTTTTCTATGAGGAGGCTCCTTCCAGCTCTAGGTCTGTGACCCTGGGAGGGCTTGTTGGAGCCCCAAATTCAAGAACTTGAATGCTGGGAACTTGGCCTAATTGTGGAATTTGCTTCCTAGCACCATATAAGCGTGTGGTTCAGTGACCTGGAAGCTGTGTGCCCCCAGGTCACCCAGATCCTCTCTAGGCCCAGGCAAGCCTCCAACTCACTCATTTTCAGGTCCAGGCCAGAGGTGGAAGGTAGTGACCTCTACCTGGTCCACGCTAGCCCTTCAAATGGAGGCAATGAAGAATGGAGTCGCAGAGGCAGGTCCCATGCCCTGCATTTAGTGAAAAGTCCCATGTGGCCAAGAAGCATATCCTCAGGCCAAACTCCTATTAACAGTCTCCTTCCACCTCCCTTCAGACCCAAAGGGAAACAACACCAGTCAGTCAGTCAGTGAACATGATAAACCATCTGTTCTGTGCCAGGTTTGTGCTAAGAGTTGGAGATGCAAGTGTGAGGGGTAAAAGGGATTAAGGAAGAAGGATTGGAGGAATGGGAGAAAGGAGAGAGGAAGGGAAAGGAAGGTAGTGGTCCTTAGCCCTGGCAAGGGGGAAATTGATCGGAACCCTTCAGGGGCTCCAATAAATGATCAGAGAGCAACTTTAGGGTTTTGAATAGCTAGGTTTTATTTACATTAGGAAAGGGATGGTCTAGGGAAAACTAGGAGGTAGGAAGAAAGGGAAAAGGGTGCCAAGAGAGAGTTCTTCAGGGTTCAGCCTCAGGCTGGCAAGAACAGAGCATTCTAGGGTTGAGAGAGAAAAGGCACCAAACTCTTATACTTTCCCTGATATCTCCCACAAAGGAAGTGGAAGTTGTCAGGGGAAGTTATAACAGAGAGAGTCCTGGGAGTTGTAGTCTTCTAGGGCTTATAACAATTTCAAATGACGCATTTCCCCCCTGTGATCCTTTGGGAGACCAATCTCCCCAATGGATTATAACAAACATAAGTAAATGTACAATTACAGTAATGGATATATACATCAATACAAGGGGAGAAAGGTAACAATTTTTACAATATAAAGAAATCATATGGCACTTATTTTTAAAAAATATTCAGGAGGCAGTCCCCCTTTTTCACAACAAATTCATTTAAACAAAACAGATGAATTTTAAAACAAACAAATGAATTTTAAAACCTGACAAATGAATTTAAAACCCCACCAAACTTCAAAATTTTGTACATCTGGTTGCTCTCTTAGGCTCCTGGATCAGCACGCATTCTCCATGTGTTCTCCATGGGCATCTCCATTTGGATTCTAGGAGGCAGTAAACTGTTTCCTAAAACAACCTAAAGCAGTAAACTGTTTCCTAAAACAACCTAAATAAAAACACATTCCCCCCCTGAGGAGGATAAAAAGAAACATTGGAATCACACAGAGAAAACATGGCTGAGGCATGAGGCATATGAATCACTGCCAATCAAATTCATCAGAAAAATTAGCACAAAAAGGCCAAATAACTAGCGGATTAAAAATTCCAATCCAATTCTATAATTTGTAATAAGTGGATAATGTAGCTAATAATAGAGGAGCTAGTGGTACAAGTGAGTCACCAGGGCCTGGGAGCCTGTAACTGCAGTATCAGGTGATTTGAGACTGTCAGGAATGTGTAGCCTGAGCTGTGATGCCCAGTCAGTCTCCCTGCTACCTATAGGCTCCTTTAAAGTGGAGAGTGAGGGGCCCCTCCCTGCTGAAGTGAAAGCAGAACTCAACAGGAAGTGAAGCTCACACACTTCCTGGATATAATGGATGTTTGGCCAGAACTTCCTTTAAAGTCAACTGGTTGATATTCTCCCCTCTCCTCAGCCCCTTAGCCCAGGATGATTACAATGATTACAGAAACTCTTAGTTTCAGGCTAAGGGTTTATTTTAACATGGAAGGGAAAACTGAGATAAGAGGGTGTAGGGCTGTTGCGAGGGGTGCCTGGCAAGTGTTGGCTATGGACCTAGAAGGTAAGGCCAGGCTGAGGGAACCAGCCCCTAGCCAGAGATACTTTGGCACTGCCCTGATGTTAATAATCCACCAGCTTAACAGAATAGTTGATGAATTGGTTTAGGGGTGTCCCTGTTGCTAGGCTGCCCTAATCTAAATCCTGCCCACTTTCCACAACTTAAACCTCCCTTCAATCTCCCTTCAACCTCCTGGGGTCCCCAAGGGGAAGTCAGGGGTAGCTGGGTGTCTGGGTGAGGTCAAGGAAATCAGACCCCGAGATTGGTTCTGCAGGGGTTTTTATAGTCCCAGCTTAAACTGTCAGCTCCTGGGACTGGCACCTGCCAGGCCAGAGTTCTATTCTCCTAATTGACAGGATTGCCTAGGATAATTTTGCAAATGCAAGAGGTCTTGCATAAATCCTGCATTACAAATTTCATATGAAAAATTCTAAGTAAGAAAAAACTAAAATCACACTAGGTCTTTGAATAATGTCCAATTAATGTAATCCATGTCCGACATCATACACTTACCCACTTAGCAGCCAGGACCACAGTCAACCACTACAGTAAGAAAATTAGAAATAAGGACTAGATTTGTATTTATTGGTCTGATACTACGTTGTGTTTTTTTTTTCTTCTTTCGTCATTTCTTCTCAGGGATATAATATGGAGCCAGAACAGCCAATTGTTAGGTACTTGATATAAATTTTCAGAAAGAATGTAGTTCGAGGAGTCCTATGTCTTAACATATGTTAAGCTTCGCAACCTCCATTCTCACACTAGGTTCAAGTCCTTTTTATTGGCATAGAAGTCTCAGCAATCCTAGCAGGACTGGTTTCTCTTTTTGACCTGTGTGCTCTTTTGGCATCATGCCTTCTTTGGCACTGTATTGATGAAATCTGTGCTCCTTTGTTGATCCCATTTCGTTGAATCAGACATACATAAAGTCCCATATTAGTTAAATACCAATGGCAGTTTCAGTAGTCCAAGGCTTTTGGGCAGGCAACTATATTTATAACAAATGGATATACTAAACCTATACTAATCTAATCAAAAACTTTCAATTTAGATAACGTGCTTCAAATTCAAAAATTGTACATGCAATTATAAAAAAGTGCTAAAATTCCAATATACATATATATATATCTCCTATAATCAGTGATAATGAGAAAAAAATATGCGTATGTTGCAATTCATGTCACTTAATGAGGGGTAGAATATAAAGGTTCTTACCCAAGAATTTAGATGCATTTCCTCTTAGCTTATCCATGATCCACAGGGTGAGTGCAAATGAGGTAAAACAATGGAGTTATAAAAGCAGTAATACAAAAATTTCACAAAAACACAAAATGCAAATCAAGTAAGTTCAATACAAGTCTCCTAATATAGGTAATATATGTTCAGATTTTTCAAATACACAAAATACAAGTTTTCCAAATTATCAAAACAAAGTCATATTTCGAATACTGGATGGCACAAATAAAGATAAGGGGGTAGACAAGAACTGTATTCGAAATTCTATTTCTTCTTTTGCTATTTTGAGGGAGACAAAAGTGAAAATCGTTAATAGCAACAGAACAACAAAAACAATAGAGTTTTAAGGTTTACCACCTTCTGCCTCACATGGAGGAGCAGTGGCACCTTGAGTAGTGCGTGGACAAGCTCCACTTTGAAGGTATCACTGTGGTATCATTATCTGCATGGTTATCAGTCCTGAAATTGCAATTCCTATAGTTATTGTTCCTGAAATTAATGTTCCTATAGTTGTTATTATTATTCCTTATTGTCTGTAACAGATTCCTGCAATGCATGATTAAGTGGCCCTTCTTGTTACAGAAGTGGCAGGACAGAGATTGGTAATTAGACTCTCTGAGAGGGGAAGTGGTGTTGATGTATTATGTAGTGCAGAGAGGGCAGGGGCATAACTCACTTTGCAGAATTCTTTTGTCAGTTAAGGTGTTTAGAATCTTGGGAAAAAGTAGTTGGTCCTGGGAACTCATGAGAGAACCAGGGTCAATCTGAGCTCCTTCTTTAGATTGAAACCTGGCCTATATTTTGCAGCTTTTCTTTTGAGATTTGTTAATTTAGCTAATTCCTTTGAATCTCCCTTCCATACCCTATTCCCCCTTCATTTCCCCTGCCTGAATTCCTGTGAGGGTTTGAAAGGAGGGTAGTTCGGGGTATTAGTTTAAACTTGATATTTAAAAAGTCAATAAGGGCTTACCCTTGCAACAATTTACCTATTGAATCTTTGTATCCAACTTTCCTAACCCTATTGATTACAAAACCGTCTGAGAGCTGAGTTAAGGCAGATCCTTTCTCAGTCTCACATTCCTGCCTCCCTTCCCCCACCTGAAGTTTCTCTAAGCGGCTGTTAGGGCTACCTTGTATCCTCTACCCTGCCAATCTATCCTAGAAGACAATAAACCCTGTTTGTATTAATCAAGACATTTTGGTTATTTCATTAGTAGATTAATAAGAGAGGGAGGAAGAGAGAGAGGAATAACATACTCTCTGGAGTTTGAGGGAAGCCGAGGGTATCCATTTTGAAGGAAGTGTAACTTCAATACTAGTCCCTTCCTGTGAAACTGACTAAAAAGCCTCAAGTCAGTTTCAAGCTGGCCTTGGCTAGCTCTAACCTGGCTCTGTAAAGTGTCCTTTTATTTGAAGGGCTCAGTCTGTTTCTCTTCATTGTTTTGTCTCTAACCTGGGTCCCAGGCAGTGTTTCCCTGCTGCTATTGCCTGCCTTAGATTAACCCATCCTCTCCCTTGCAACCCTTGGTACCTCAGTGTTATACTCCCTAAACTCAGACATTCCCTATTTCTCCTATCACCTCAACTACCAACCTTCATCATTGTACCTTCCTCATCCACCATATTGCCTTAATTTCCCTACTACCTAGGCTATTCCCTTGATTACCTCCAGCCTTGGATCCCTTGCCTTGTCTTATTCCCTATTCCTACCAGCTTCAGTCTCATCTTACATCCAAGAATCCCCTTATTACAATTATCATCATGCCCTTTTTCCTGTTATTATTAAATGTAACTAAATGGTTTGTGGGTTCACACTGGGTTGAAGGAGAGAGATATTTAGGTGTTATTCCTAGATTCTCATAGACTCTTCTAAGGATATCCTGAGTAAAATGAGATCCCTTATCTGAATCTATGGTTAAAGGTACACCAAATCTAGACACAATTTCCTTAAGCAACACTTTCACCACAAAACTAGCTGTATTAGTATTTGATGGAAAAGCTTCAGGCCATTTAGTCAGTCTATCGACTATCACAAGACAATACTTGTATCTTCCAGCTTTAGGCATACAGATATAATCAATCTGTAACTCTCAAATGGACAATATGCTAAAGGTCTACCACCCAAACTTTTCTTTCTGAATGCACTTTGATTGAACTTTTGGCAGACCAGACAGCTATTACAGATCTTATTTGCAATAGTACTTATTCCAGGAGCTACCCATTGTCTCCTGATGGAATCCACAACAGCTTGTGTACCAAAATGACCTTTTGTGTGGATGGCTTGACACAAATAGGTATACAAATTTTTTGGTAACAGTGGTCTTCCTGTATCAGTAATCAGTAATTGGATGAATACCATCTATTGCCTCCTTAGTCAAGGGATATTGAGGCACACAAGGAACTAGTCCTTCCTTTGTCCTCACCCTGACTGGAGTAGCTGATTTTAGCAACCCAACATCTGTAGATGATGTTGACCACAAAATCCTTAGGTATATCCTCAGGTATTGAATAGATAATACCTATGTCATTCTCTGTACTGTTGGAATCTAAGAAAAGCAATGGAAAGGCCTTCAAAGATTCCTCTGGGAGATGCAAAGAAATCTCACCAGATTCAGTACATTGGATAGTAGCCCGTAATTTACACGACAAATCCCTTCCCAAAAGATTCATTGGACATTCTGGAACACACAAAAATGCATGTTCCACCGAAAGGGGTCCTAGGGTTACCATTTTTGGTTGCAATTTAGCTACTTTCTGAGTCACACCTGTAGCACCAACAACATCCATTGTTCCAACAGCTCTACAATTCTCAGGAAAGCTTTGCAAAACTGATTTACTGGCTCCTGTATCCACAAGAAGGTCGTAAATCTGATCTCCAATAGTCACAGACATGTATGGTTCAGTACTATTGGGAGGTTGGAAAGTTTCCAACACAGGAGCTAAAACAGTGACATCAGAACAAAGCTCAGCCATTTCCTGTCCATCCAAGTTAACATCATTTCGAATTACAGAATTTTCCCAGGATTTTACATCTTTGTTCCTTTTCACCTCTATTCTGGTATCATTGTTCTTATTTACAATCAAATTATCCTTAATCAAATCACAGTTTCTATTCTTCTTCTTAATTCCACAATTAATAGAACTTCTAACACCATTTCTCTTTTTCTTACAATTATTTATAACAGTTAATTGATTGCCGATATTATTATCAGCACCATATAAACCATCATCAATTTTAATCAAATTATTACCAACACTAGTTAAATTACTACTACCAGTGGGTAAATTACCATTAACATTAGTTAAAGTACTATTTACACCATTACTAATAGTTAATTCAGATAATTTAACATTAACACCATTCAAATTATCATTAATTTTCATCAAATTCTCATTCACATTGATTAAACTATCATTGATTCCATTTAAATTAACACTGATCAACTCATCACCATTATCAATTAAACTCTTATTATCACCAATCAAATCAATATTAACATCAAGTGCACCATTTCCATTATTCACAATTACATTATCATCATCTTTAACACATACAATTTCATCAACATTCACTTTAGTCCCATTACCTTGATTAATCACTTCTGAACTTCGGGCACACCTTCATAATGAAGCTGTCCCTCCATTCAAGTTACCATTATTAACATTCCCCCATACAACATGGCTAAATTTTGGCCTGGCTCCTGCCCGTATGTAATCCTGCATCGTTGCCAAATTAGGAGCTTAAGAACCTTGGCAGCATGCATTCTGGCATTGGAACACATTTTGCTGTCCATTTCCATGATTAAAACCATTATTCCAGTTATTTCCTCTGTACCCATAATTATTATTAAACCGATTAAATCCATTGTTATTATTGTTGTACCTCTGCCCATATGATCATCTTCTATATCTACACTCCCTTGCAAAATGTCCAATACGGCCACAAACATAGCAAGATTGTTGTCTCTGATTCCTTATGTTTGTATTACCACTGGTCTTATAATCATTGGCATTCTTCTTCTCTGCTGCCCTTAACGCTGCCACTGCCTTACTTTCATTTATCTCCTTCTCATTGGCTCTAGAATTTGCCTCCCTTAACTGCTTCCTAAGGCTTTCAATTATGGTATCTTTTTCATCACTTCCCTTTTCTTTCTCCTGTGCGAACACATAAGTGGCTTTCTGTTTTAACTCATCCAGGCTTGAAAGTTCCCAGTCAGGGTAATTATCTGTAAAGAACTTCCTAACCTGGGGAACAGAATTCCTAAGAAATATTCTTTTTACGTGGTCCACGGTGGCATCCTCCAGTATATTCATATTTAAATACATCTCGGCTGCCTCAATTATTCTATCAAGAAATGTTGCTGGGGTCTCTTGTGCTGTCTGCCTGATTCTCTCAAACTTAGACCATGCATTTGGACGCTTTGAGTGTTTTTCCATTATTTTTATTAATGACTTTCTCGCCTGTTTTAACATTCAGTATATTGGAACTGAATTGAGGTCCAGTTCCTCCCAGGCTACTGGCCGTGGTGTCATCCCTTCTGTGTTCCTGGTCTCGTCAACAAACTTGGCCCTGTTATGATTTGACAAGATCTCCCCCAACACATACCAGCAATCTTCAAAGTCTGGGTCATGGGCTTTTATAAATGCCTTAAAGATCTTAACAAACTTCCCAGAATCATCGTGGAAATTTGGGATCTTTCTTTTTACAATTTTCCACATCCTCTGTCCTAAACCTTGTGTGCTGCTTCACATGGAAAATGCCATCATCACGTACAATAGGGAGGTCACGAAGGGGAAAAAGATTAATGGGTTTATCACCCTTGCTTTGTGCCTGCTGTTCCAACTCAGCCTTAGATGTAACACTTTTGCCAGAATTTCCTAAGTGTGAAAATACAGCCATATTGCCAGTATTAGGAGGACTAAGAGGTTGACCAGAATCACTACCATTCTGCATTTACAATTCCAAATTATTCAGTTCGATTTGCAAGAACCTTAAGATTTGTTTAGTTTCTGCGTCTCTACAACACCAAGCCACTATGATTTTGCAACAATACATAATATGGAAGAACACCCTCCTTAACTTAAAAACAATATAACCGGTAAGGATCATGATTGGCATATGTGATAACAAATCCAAGATACTAATAGTTAAAATAGGTTGTGCTATTTCAACATCCATCATCCCCGTACAATACCTGGGTATGATTTTGAACCACAGGTATGGGATAGCCAATACTCTTTGCCACAATGTCAAGATGACATAATTAATCCAATCCTCAAACGTCATTGTTCCCATCATTGTCAAAACGACCAGCCGTATACAATATCAGTGTTATTGTTAGCCACAATTATTGACTAATAACAACTAAGATCAACAATCAATAACAATAACCAACAATTAAATACAATTAAGCACAACAACAGAGAACAAAACACAAAAAAATGGTAAAAAAACAAAAACAAAAACAACCCTTTCTCTGGGGCTACTCGAGGCCTGATAGTATTTTGCCTTCCCACAGAGATTTTATGAATGACCTGGGGTGGGGGCTGAGCAGCTCTGAGTAGCTCACCACTGGTTAAGAACTTTCAGCTCACAACCAATGACTGACCCCCTCAAGGAATGTTCGAATCTTCTCAGCTTCCTGTGTGGCTCTGGCAGACCAAGAGAACACTTCCTGTCTGTCTCTCTGTTACCCAGCCATCTGGGAGTGACAAACTGTAAAGGTGGGGCACCAGGGATGTTATTATTAAATGTAACTAAATGGTTTGTGGGTTCACACTGGGTTGAAGGAGAGACAGGACCAACCAGGATAGGGAGACCAGGATTTACTGCCAATCTGTTAACTGTCACAGGAATGGGAGTTGGGCCAGGGTCTATGGACCAGCAGGCAAAAAGGTAAAAGTATACAACAATTTAATTGAGGGAAATAATAATGAAGGATGGGAGAAGAGATTCTATACTTACAACCTAAGGGCAAACCACAGGGGCAAGGGAAGGACTTGACTACTCTATTCTAATTGACCTAAGCCAGGAAGGGCCCAAAAGAAGCAGTCCTGAAGTCATAGGGAAAGCTCCTCCAAACCTGGTTCCAACCAGGTTTGGTCAGCTCAGCTAAAAGGCCTGAGAGTGGCTTTCAATTGGGGTTTCACGGTAATCCAAGGATGGTCACAGGATGCCAAGAGCCAACTCCACCGGGTGATCCAAGGTACCCAGTTGGGAGAGTGAGTTTGCAATTCTGTCAACCAGATCACAAGCCACTTCCCCACTTGGTGCTGCTCTGCAGGTCTGTTGTCCTCTGTTGAAAGTCTTCACCTCTCAGGATCCCAGGGAATCTGAATGCAGTTTTTCCCTAACTCTGGGATCTCCCAGGGTTAGCAACAGTTATGTCCCCAACCACTAATGGAGTCTCAGAGCACAAGCCCCACTTCCTGCTCCTTCATTCCATCTTGGAATCCTCCAGCCCTTCCTGCTAGGTCCAACACTAATACTAAATTAACTGCTAAATAACCCCCACAACAGTTGGGAGAAGGGACAGGATAGGACAGAGTGTCAGGAGAAGGAGCAGAGGAGGGAGGGTTGGCCAAGAGATGCACAAGATGAGAGAGGAGTTTCTTTACATCTGTCTTCTCTATTTTAGGAGAAATAGGAATTTCCTCTCTTGAGTATTTCAGGAACAGCATTGTAAAATTTGGAATCAGATTTTTGAATTGGACCCTCCTTTTCTAGTGCGTTGTGCATAGTATTTGAAATTGTCCAATTGGATTCGTGCTGCTGCTTGGATGTTGGCTTGCATTTTGTGATTTGCAGCCTTCTGCATCTTCATATTGAAGATTAGAAAAACAAGATTTCCCAACAGCATCAGAAAAAGAATGTATTCAGAAACCGTAAAGGTTACAAATTTGGCAAAAGCCAAAAAGCTCTGCTGTATAGAAGCAAACATGTTGGGAGGCTTCTATTTGTTTATTTACTTAGCTAGACTTTATTCATTTTGCTTTAATTCTAGTTTTTTTTTGTATTCAACTGTTTGTTCTTATTTATGTATTTATTTGTTTTTAATTATTTATTTGGTTTCAGCTGAAAAAAAATTTATTATTTTTTTAATGTATTATTATTGGTGCTGGAGAGCTGGCCAAGGTACCACTGCAGGAGGTAGGGGGAGCACACTCTGTGCTCAGTGCTGGCCTCTAGTGGCCAAGGTAGCATTGCAGCTCAGTAAGGAGAAGGGAGGGGGGAGCAGTGAAATGGACAAAAGCTGAAATAGATAAAGTGGATAAAAGTGGTCAGGCTGATAAGCAAGGTAAGTTTTGTGTTTTTTTTTAAACGTTTGGGGTTTTGGTATTGCCTTTTAAAAGGCAAAATCTCTCCAAAGGGAGAGATTGAAGCTAGTAGGGGAGTAGAAGGTAGAGAGGGATCTGGGTTTTCCTGCCAGCGGACCGTTGGGGGAAGATTTTGCTTTCCCACCACTGGCAGACCCCTCCCGCTAGGTCTTTTGCCACTGGCTGGGTTCTTCCTAGGGCGCCGGGGTTTTTGCGGCCTGGCTAGGTTCCTGGGTTGGGTGAGGGATTTGGATCCCTTGCAGAGGCACAGGCACTGGGCAGGGGAAGAGTCCTGGGTTTTTTCCAGACACCTGCTGGGTTTTCCGGTGAGACCCCCTTCTGGGTTTTAGCCCAACAGAGGAAAGGGGGATTCAGGTTCAGGCTCTTAGGTCGGGGTTGGGGGATTTAGATCTAGGAGCCCAGCAGGGGTTTTGTAGGGGAAGGGATCCTCTGCTGGGCTGGGTTTGGGTGGGAAAATTTTTTATTTATCCTTAGCCGTAAGGCAGGCAGGATAGTCAGCAGACTCATGCAGGCAGGTTCAGGTCCTTCTGGGTCGCCATAAACTGTGAGGGGTAAAAGGGAGGAACGTAGAAGGATTGGAGGAATGGGAGAAAGGAGAGAGGAAGGTAGAGGAAGGGGAAGGAAGGTAGCAGTCCCAGCCCTGACAGGGGGACACTGACCAGAGCCCTTCAGGGGCTCCAAGAAATGATCAGAGAGCAACTTTAGGGTTTAGCATAGCTGGGTTTTATTTAGATTAGGAAAGGGAAAGTCTAGGGAAAACTAGGAGGTAGGAAAAAGGGGAAAAGGCGCCAAGAGAGAGCTCTGCAGGTTCAGCCTCTGGCTGGCGAGAGCAGAGCATTCCAGGGTTGAGAGAGAGAAAAGGCGCCAAACTCTTTCTTTTATACTATCCCTGACATCTCCCACAAAGGAAGTGGGAGTTGTCAGGGGAAGTTGTAACAGAGAGAGTCCTGGGAGTTGTAGTCTTCCAGGGTTTATAACAATTTCAAATGACACACAAGGGAGGCCCGAACAGCCCCTGTCTTGCAGGAGCCGATTGTCTGCTGGGGGAGGTCAGCCAATGACTGGGTACAAGCAAGATACCTAAAGGGTAGCCTGGTCTTGAAAGGGGCATCCGGAAAGGCTTTGACTTGGAAAGGAAGGAGAGGCCCAGCTCCTGGAGGCCTGTGAAGGCCAAATGGGGCTTTTCCTCTTTGCTCCTGGAGACCACAGGCAGCCACAGAAGTTTATTGATTTGGGGAGGAAGAGTGGAGAGGTGAGGAGATCAGACCTTCCTTTAGGAAAATCAGAGACAGGATGTAGGCAGAAGCCAGGAGCTCCCACCCTAGTCCAGGGGGGAGGAGGGGAGGGTCTGTGTCAGAGAGGAAAGGGCCTGTTGGATTGATGCCCAGAAGTGCGGCGGCAGAGGGGAACCGGGCAGGCTGGGGCTGGGAGGCCCCGGAGGATAGTGTGCCCTCAGCACTCCCAGGGGAGGTGAGAGACTCGGGAGCGTGTGCCGCGGCTCCCACCGAGAACTACTAAAGTAGTGAGCGAAGCCCAAGCCTTGAATGGGGAAAGAGCCAGGTCCAGGGGGGGCGGCGGAGAAGTGGCCGGAGGGCCGCCTCTGCTCGTCTCCGGGACAAGGCCAGGAAAGCCGCCGGAGTGCCCGCAGATTAGGGGACGCCAAGCGGGGGCGCCTCGGCTGACGTTGGAGCTGATGCCGCAGAGGGAAGTGAGCGAGGCTGGGCCGCACCCCGGAGACGGACCCTTTGGAGCTCCTGAATGTACCAGATTCAGAAGCGAACGGGAGGAACCGCCCGGCTCAGCTCCCTCTGCACTTTCTCGGCTGCCCAGCTGCCTCGACTCCCTTGGGTGCCATCCTTCCCCCGGCGGCTGCTGTGAGCATTTCCTCCCAGATCTCGGCCCAGCTGCCCAGCCCTTTAGCTAGCTCCGGGGCCCACCCGGCTCGCTTGGGGGAAGGGCGGCTGGGCCAGGACCCGCCTTTCACAGGAAGGCGCTCCCTTCGGTGCTTCATTGGGCCAAGGGAACCTCAGAAAGGCCCGAGGAAAGTGCTGCGCTTTGGGAGTCCATCGAAGAATTGATCAACATTGATGAAGCTCCTACTGTGTGCCCAGCGGGGCCCAAAAGGGGCAGCGGGCAGTGTGATGGGGGCCGGCCACGCCTCCAGGGGATCTCGCTGGGAGAGGGCCCCAGGCCCAGGGATGGTGGCCCAGCGGCCAGCACCCCACCGGGAGGATCTTGAGGGCTCTGCTCAGGAGCGGAGGGCCGGGGGAGCCGCCTTCTGGGAGGAGAAGCAGGCCGGCAGCACTTTTTGGTGCCTGAAAGGAGGAAGGCCCGGATGGCAGAGCCTCCCCTCCCCCCTCCCGCCACTCTGCGGGCCTGGCAGGGCCAGGAGGAATCCAGGGTGCCTCCTAGGTGGTGGCTGGCTCGACCTTCCCAGCAATAGCAAAGTGGGTGTGGGGAAATCCAGGGAACCTCCCCGCCGGAAGGAAGCAGCCGGGTGGTTCAGTGGATGGAGAGCCAGACGGGGAGGTCCTGGGTTCCAGTGTGGCCTCAGACGTGTCCTGGCCGTGTGACCTTGGGCAAGTCACTGAACCCCCATTGCCTGGCCCTTAGCGCCCCAAAGCAGGAAGGGGGGGCGGCGAGAAGAGGAGGAGATGGCTCGGCCCCAAAGGCCTGCGGAAGCCGGGCGGCCTGCGGTGCGGCCCTGAGCTCAGGGAGCCGCGGCGGGGGCTGCGGAGGCCTCCCCGAGGCCCGCCTCCACGGGCCGGGGCACCTCCTTCCTGCGAGGGGAGAAGGCCAGCGCGTGAGGGCCCTGCTGGGAGGCCCTCCGTGGCCGCTAACCCGCCCGGGCCTCCCGGCGCTCTCCGCAGTGGCCTAGGCAGGGCCCCTTCGGGCCGCTCCCCTCCCC